>NW_028161703.1:0-51622 GCF_964263955.1 Coregonus lavaretus | reverse complement strand
GAGAGAGAGAGAGAGAGAGAGAGAGAGGAGAGAGAGAGAGAGAGAGAGAGCATGGTAGGGAGAATGAGAAAGGAATGAGAAGGAGGGATGGAGGATGGAGGAAGGAGGGATGGAAGGATGGAGGATGGAAGGATGGAGGGATGGAGGGAGGGAAGGATGATGGGGATGGAGGGAGGAGGGAAGGAGGATGGAGGGATGGAGGATGGAGGATGGAGGATGGAAGGAGGGATGGAGGATGGAGGATGGAGGGATGGAGGAGGGAGGGAAGGATGATGGAGGATGGAAGGAGAGATGGAGGATGGAGGGATGGAGGATGGAGGGATGTAGGATGGAAGGAGGGAAGGAGGATGGAGGGATGTAGGATAGAAGGAGGGAATGATGGAATGAGGGAATGATGGAATGAAGGAATGATGGAAAGAGGGAGGTATTGACAGACGGTAAAGCACTTTGTGACAACTGCTGATGTAAAAAGTGCTTTATGAAATACATTTAATTGATTGATGTGAGATGGTAGGCAGGACGTGTCCAGGGGCCTGTGAGTCACAAACAACCATCATTATGAGTCAAATAGCTACCCTTTACTGTTTGACTCAGAGAGCAAGGTTTCAATTGCCTAATAACAGTGGCCATTGATTTTGCATGGAGGGCCTAGGGAAAACCTCTTGACACGACAAGCTCAATGGTAACTAAGAATCAATTTCCCTGTAAGCTATGGGAGCAGATAACTGAGAGACTCTGGGCTTGAGGGAAGACCAAGATAGATAGAATACCATACCAAGTTAGAAACATAATTTAAATAATTCATTCCTCCTCCTCTTCAAACCTTGCTCAATATGTTATTTAACCCACAAGGTCGAAGTCCACATAATAAAAAATAAAAATAAACATTTTAAAAACATCAGTTTAACCTAGAGATATCTGTTTTTTAGCGTTGGGTACATCTCAATCCACCTCATCCACCAATGTCGCACTTCTGCATCTGCGGTGAAAGGTGACAGAGCTAGAGCCGTGTTTGCCAGACCCTGAGACATCCCGAACATCGGTCCTCTCACAAAAATAATCTGTAGTACAACCTCCTATATGGAAAGATGAGACTCTCACCAACACGATGGTGTTCTCCGTTTTGCTCTACGACCCCCCCCCCCCACAACCGTCTTGGGACTCGTCTGAAGTTGGCACAGCCGATCTGCCAACTTCTACAGACCAATATGACCCCTCTGTGCAAAGGTGAGAATCTCACCAACAATGTTCCCTCTAAGCTACGGAGAAAAGCACCAGTTTGAACTTCACTCAACTTTCTAGAGCAGTGGTCACCAACCGGTCGATCGAGGTCGATCTCCAAGGCATTACTAGTCGATTGCCAAACATTTCTGGAGAATAAAAAAAACGACGATAAAGCCTTGTACTCGTATTTTGTTTTATCCGTCTCGGGCTGTTGGCGATAGGTGCACCCGATTCAGCGGCCCCGCGCGCCGGGTAGGCCAACTGTTGCCATTTTGAACCATTTCATGTGTCTGAAGGTACAAACTCTGCCTTCCCGGCGGGCCCAGAGAGCAAATCAAGTGCACTATAGGCCCACCTCTGGCCAATCACATGGCTCAGATGACCGTGTCTGCGGTAACGTAGCAGGCATAAAAGTAAGCTACAGCCAAATTTATACTGTGAGATTTCAAACGTTTAAAACCATGACTAGAGAGAGACATGCAACGAATACAGCAAAGAGCTGCTGTTTTTATGAATTAGTTCATGTTTAAGTTCTTACTCAGCACTGTCAACACTTTGTATTCAACACTTTTATAAGCCATAAAATGCTCCGTTCTTCCTATTTCCTCTCAGCGCTACAACAAGCACTGCAGCAGTAATGAATGAGTAGGAAAGTGGATCTATACGCTTGCGTTGTTGTTATTATTAGCGGCTTGGGTTATTTTTTTTTAAATTTTGAGGAATATTTCACTTTCTCCGTTCGTAGAAGTAACAACATGAACGAGGCAGAAATAAATGTGGTGCGACTCGAGTTTTCGCCATAAGCTAGAAGACAGTGCGCCTTTTTGGTCAGTGTCAGTGGAGGAAAGGGAGAGCGAAGGGATGCTGAGAGGCGGACCCTCAGTCTGCTGCCCTCTCCCTCCGCTGAGACTGACCATCAGATGCAACCATCAGCCAAGTAAAATCAAAATCAAATGATTTACTGTAAATATATGCCCACTAAGCTGTGCCTCACAAGTAATACAACAACGGATCTATTACTGGAGTGATTATCGCCTACCTCACATTTGTTTATATAATTTTTCAAAAAATGGCCGAACAACAATGCATTGGCAGGGCAATTCAAGCATAGCCAATGTATTGGGCCTATAGCTTACTGCACAAACCTCATTGCTACATAACTGTTTTTAATTGGTTAATGTTACATAGGTTTACGTGGAATGTGTGAATCAGGCCTTCATGGTCGAATTGCTGTAAAGAAACCACAACTAAAGTACACCAATAAGAAGAAGAGACCTGCTTGGGCCAAGAAACACGAGCAATGGACATTAGACCGGTGGAAATGTGTCCTTTGGTCTGGAGTCCAAATTTGAGATTTTTGGTTCCAGCCGCCGTGTCTTTGTGAGACGCGGTGTGGATGAACGGATGATCTCTGCATGTGTATTTCCCACCGTAAAGCATGGAGGAGGAGGTGTTATGGTGTGGGGGTGCTTTGCTTGTGACACTGTCTGTGATTTATTTAGAATTCAAGGCACACTTAACCAGCATGGCTACCCCAGCATTCTACAGCGATACGCCATCCCATCTGGTTTGGGCTTAGTGGGACTATCATTTGTTTTTCAACAGGACAATGACCCAACACACCTCCAGGCTGTGTAAGGGCTATTTTACCAAGAAGGAGAGTGATGGAGTGCTGCATCAGATGACCTGATCAGATGACAAGTGTTTGGAACTCTATTGGAGGGATGCAACGCCATTCTTCCCACGAGAAATTCCATAATTTGGTGTTTTGTTGATGTTGATGGAAAACGCTGTCTCAGGCGCCGCTCCAGAATCTCCCATAAGTGTTGAGTTGTGTTGAGATCTGGTGACTGAGACGGCCCAGGGCATACGGTTTACATCATTTTCATGCTCATCAAACCATTCAGTGACCACTCATAACCTGTGGATGGGGGCACTGTCATCCTATGGGGGCATAGCCATGGTAGCCAAAATAATGGCCTGCCCAGCATTTTTATACATGACCCCTAAGCACGATGGGATGTTAATTGCTTAATTAACTCAGGAACCTCACCTGTTTGGAAGCACTTGCTTTCAATATACTCTGTATACCTCATTCACTCACGCGTTTCCTTTCTTCCGGCAGTTACCTGTATGTGTATGTGGTGTGTGTCAGGCTGTCCAATTCTGATCTTTTCCCAATCAGATCAGGTATTTTTGCCAATAACTGTGCAAAAGATTAGAATTGGGCTACCTGTGTAAACGCAACCTCTGTGTACTGTGACAGACAGGACCCATGCTATCCATACAAAATGGACAAATAAAGCAAGTGCTGTACCTTGCTCCTTGATCTGTCGTATCTGTTTGACAGTCTCCTTGAGGATAGCACATTTGTCAGGCTTGACGTTGAAGTTATCGATGTCGTTGAAGTTAGCGAAGATCAGCTCGGCCAGCTCCTCGATGTACCGGTTCTCATGCTCGCGCTTTCTCTTCTCGTTGCTTCGTTTGGGGCTGAGGAGACGGAGAGAAGGCCGGTGTGAGACCATGGTAACGGTAAGGAGAGACAGATGGAGAGAAAGACTGAATGAGAGAGACAGCAAGCGAGAGACAGAGACGGAGAGAGAGAGATATTGAGAGAGAAATAAAGAGCAGAGAGAAGCTCCACATTACTGACTCTGTTCTCAGCAGGAGAACAACACAGAGAGAGCAGAGAGAATGAAAGACATCAGAGAAGACATTGTTCCAAAATATTATTTTTTCACTCATGTATAAAGAGCTAATTTGTAGGGATGCGCATGAGTAATAGAGTACTCGAACGGACGTCAAAACTCGATATTTAACCAGAGATAAAAAATAAATAAAAAATAAAACTTTTTGTCTGATTTAATTCATAACTCTTGTCAAAATAACAAACATTTTATATTGAGATAGGGGTTAAATATCACATTAAAACATGTTATATTGAGTTAGGGGTTAACTATCACATTATATTTTTTTTATATTGAGATAGGGGTTAACTATCACATTAAAACATGTTATATTGAGATAGGGGTTAAATATCACATTAAAACATGTTATATTGAGATAGGGGTTAACTATCACATTAAAATGTTATATTGAGATAGGGGTTAACTATCACATTAAAACATGTTATATTGAGATAGGGGTTAACTATCATATTAAAACATGTTATATTGAGATAGGGGTTAACTATCACATTAAAATGTTATATTGAGATAGGGGTTAAATATCACATTAAAACATTGTATATTGAGATACAGTGGGGAGAACAAGTATTTGATACACTGCCGATTTTGCAGGTTTTCCTACTTACAAAGCATGTAGAGGTCTGTAATTTTTATCATAGATACACTTCAACTGTGAGAGACGGAATCCAGAAAATCACATTGTATGATTTTTAAGTAATTAATTTGCATTTTATTGCATGACATAAGTATTTGATACATCAGAAAAGCAGAACTTAATATTTGGTACAGAAACCTTTGTTTGCAATTACAGAGATCATACGTTTCCTGTAGGTCTTGACCAGGTTTGCACACACTGCAGCAGGGATTTTGGCCCACTCCTCCATACAGACCTTCTCCAGATCCTTCAGGTTTCGGGGCTGTCGCTGGGCAATATGGACTTTCAGCTCCCTCCAAAGATTTTCTATTGGGTTCAGGTCTGGAGACTGGCTAGGCCACTCCAGGACCTTGAGATGCTTCTTACGGAGCCACTCCTTAGTTGCCCTGGTTGTGTGTTTCGGTTCGTTGTCATGCTGGAAGACCCAGCCACAACCCATCTTCAATGCTCTTACTGAGGGAAGGAGGTTGTTGGCCAAGATCTCGCGATACATGGCCCCATCCATCCTCCCCTCAATACGGTGCAGTCGTCCTGTCCCCTTTGCAGAAAAGCATCCCCAAAGAATGATGTTTCCACCTCCATGCTTCACGGTTGGGATGGTGTTCTTGGGGTTGTACTCATCCTTCCTCTTCCTCCAAACACGGCGAGTGGAGTTTAGACCAAAAAGCTCTATTTTAGTCTCATCAGACCACATGACCTTCTCCCATTCCTCCTCTGGATCATCCAGATGGTCATTGGCAAACTTCAGACGGGCCTGGACATGCGCTGGCTTGAGCAGGGGGACCTTGCGTGCGCTGCAGGATTTTAATCCATGACGGCGTAGTGTGTTACTAATGGTTTTCTTTGAGACTGTGGTCCCAGCTCTCTTCAGGTCATTGACCAGGTCCTGCCGTGTAGTTCTGGGCTGATCCCTCACCTTCCTCATGATCATTGATGCCCCACGAAGTGAGATCTTGCATGGAGCCCCAGACCGAGGGTGATTGACCGTCATCTTGAACTTCTTCCATTTTCTAATAATTGCGCCAACAGTTGTTGTCTTCTCACCAAGCTCCTTGCCTATTGTCCTGTAGCCCATCCCAGCCTTGTGCAGGTACAGTTTTATCCCTGATATCCTTACACAGCTCTCTGGTCTTGGCCATTGTGGAGAGGTTGGAGTCTTTTTGATTGAGTGTGTGGACAGGTGTCTTTTATACAGGTAATGTGTTCAAACAGGTGCAGTTAATACAGGTAATGAGTGGAGAACAGGAGGGCTTCTTAAAGAAAAACTAACAGGTCTGTGAGAGCCGGAATTCTTACTGGTTGGTAGGTGATCAAATACTTATGTCATGCAATAAAATGCAAATTAATTACTTAAAAATCATATAATGTGATTTTCTGGATTTTTGTTTTAGATTCCGTCTCTCACAGTTGAAGTGTACCTATGAAAAAAATTACAGACCTCTACATGCTTTGTAAGTAGGAAAACCTGCAAAATCGGCAGTGTATCAAATACTTGTTCTCCCCACTGTATATCCCACCTCAAACCGGGCATGAAACTGCATATTTACATTTTACATTTTAGTCATTTAGCAGACGCTCTTATCCCGAGCGACTTACAGTCAGTGAGTGCATACATTTTCATATAAACTCTTATTCCATAAATTAACTTGGAATGCTATATTTAAGATTTTAAACCATAAATGGCAAGTGCTTCTGATATGCTGTGAGGAAGTGGCCACTTATCAGCATGCAGCCAAAAGCAGCGAGGTTTAGAAGTATTTTGATCAAACTGACCGACGCAAACTGCACAATATCTACAGAACATCAAGATGTCGTATCACAGCACAAGTAGCTCCATGAAACTAAATCCAGAGTTTATTCAGTGTACATGAATAAAGGCCAGTAAGCGTCAAAAATGAAACTAGCACAAGGGAAAAATCCACCTTGGCTACATACAAGGAAAGAGTAGCTCAACCGAGCTACTCACTCTCACAATGAACAATCACTCACATAGGACAAGGGGGCAGAGGGAACACTTATACACAGACTAATGAGGGAATGAGTACCAGGTGTGTGTGATTGACAAGACAAGACAAGACAAATGGAGTGATGATAAATGGAGCGGTAGTGGCTAGTGGGCCGGTGACGACGAACGCCGAAGCCTGCCCGAGCAAGGAGGAGGGGCAGCCTCGGCTGAATTCGTGACAGAAACGTTCTCGGAGAGGGACAAGCAGCAGACATCTCGCATCACATCTTTTGCCAGTGCAAAGCGCGGCTGTGTCCCCGCCAGAGCCGAGCAGGTAACACTGCTCATAACGTAAGATATGTTGCCTGTCAGCTTTGTGAAGGGAGAAGGCTTCCGTGGCCTAATGGCATTTGTGGACCAGTTGATATTACGGTTTCAATTAATGATTCTCAAAATGGCACTTGTTTTTTTATTGACTGAAAATATGGGGCAATTTGATTTCAGTTCATATTTAATTACTTAACCTACCTTTACGTAGTCCTTTTGATTCGTAACATAAGGCTTCTTCTACAAGCAAGCGCCAATGCTGAGGTCAATGCCTTTTTGAAGATTGTGTTCCATGATATAATATAACCAGTTGATATTACAGATTGTGTTCCATGATATAATATAACCAGTTGATATTACAGATTGTGTTCCATGATATAATATAACCAGTTGATATTACAGATTGTGTTCCATGATATAATATAACCAGTTGATATTACAGATTGTGTTCCATGATATAATATAACCAGTTGATAATACAGATTGTGTTCCATGATATAATATAACCAGTTGATATTACAGATTGTGTTCCATGATATAATATAACCAGTTGATATTACAGATTGTGTTCCATGATATAATATAACCAGTTGATATTACAGATTGTGTTCCATGATATAATATAACCATTTGATATTACAGATTGTGTTCCATGATATAATATAACCAGTTGATATTACAGATTGTGTTCCATGATATAATATAACCAGGTGATATTACAGATGGTGTTCCATGATATAATATAACCAGTTGATATTACAGATTGTGTTCCATGATATAATATAACCAGTTGATATTACAGATTGTGTTCCATGATATAATATAACCAGTTGATATTACAGATTGTGTTCCATGATATAATATAACCAGGTGATATTACAGATTGTGTTCCATTATATAATATAACCAGGTGATATTACAGATTGTGTTCCATGATATAATATAACCAGTTGATATTACAGATTGTGTTCCATGATATAATATAACCAGTTGATATTACAGATTGTGTTCCATGATATAATATAAACAGTTGATATTACAGATTGTGTTCCATGATATAATATAACCAGTTGATATTACAGATTGTGTTCCATTATATAATATAAACAGTTGATATTACATATTGTGTTCCATGATATAATATAACCAGTTGATATTAGACTGTGTTCCACTATATAACATAACCAGGTGATATTACAGATTGTGTTCCATGATATAATATAACCAGTTGATATTACAGATTGTGTTCCATGATATAATATAACCAGTTGATATTACAGATTGTGTTCCATGATATAATATAACCAGTTGATATTAGACTGTGTTCCATGATATAATATAACCAGTTGATATTACAGATTGTGTTCCATGATATAATATAACCAGTTGATATTACAGATTGTGTTCCATTATATAATATAACCAGTTGATATTACAGATTGTGTTCCATGATATAATATAACCAGTTGATATTACATATTGTGTTCCATGATATAATATAAACAGTTGATATTACAGATTGTGTTCCATGATATAATATAACCAGCAGTGCGGTCGCTTTTATTCATTGTCCTTGTGTAAATATCCCGTTTCTTGTTTTTTTGTCTATTTTGTATATATTTCTAAATTTTTACTTTTCATTCATTAACTAAATATACTTTCCTGCAACCCGCTTCACCCAACGTGGAAAGGATTCTATTATTTCTTTATAACTTTCATCAAGAACCTTTAAGCTGAAACTAGTGTAGCTGCAACTGAATGGCTACTTGCTATTAGTCACCGTTAGCGTCTTCACCATTGTCCGTGGCCTACACTATCCACCAGCCAGCTCTAGCTCTAGCCTGGACAATTCGTCGGCCAGTCTGCACAGCGTGCTATCGACCCAGAGCTTATTGGACTTTCTGCCGGAATCACTGGACCCTAGCGCCGGATCATCGCAACCAGCTAGCTAGCTGCAACCTGTTGTTGGCTAATTACCATTGCCCTATAGCAAGCACCAGTTAGCCTTGAGCTAGCCTCAGGCCCATCTCCTGGCTATCTACCTCTCTGTCAACCGGACGGGACCTCCTAGTGTTGACACTGAGCCCCGCCGATCCAACACGACTGGTTTGCCGACGAAATCGTCTGATGTGGTTTCAACAGGCTTCCCGTTGCGACGACCACGAAGATCCATCTGCTAGCCCCGGCCCGCTAGCACACGCAAACTACAACTGTGCTCCCTGCTAGCTGTGCTGAAGCACCAATTTGAACTGCTCTCGGACTCACATATTGCTGTTCACTGGACCTTATGATCACTCAGCTGCACAGCTGATGCCTGCTGGACTGTTCCTTTACACGGTACCCTGTCCTGTTTATTCTGTTTAGCCTTAGCCCAAACGTTATCGCTATTACCAGTTGTTGTCTTAGCTCTCTCTAATAACACCTGTGACTGCTTTATGCCTCTCTCCCATGTCAATTATGCCTTGCCTATTGCTGTTTGGGTTAGTTCTTATTATACAATTTCACTGTAGAACCCCTAGTCCCTCTCAAACTGCCTCAAAAAGTAACTTTGTTCCACCCCCCATACACGCCGAGTGATGCTATCTCTTTCATTGTTACCCAACACTTAGGGTTACCTGAACTGTACTCATATCCTTCCATATCCTTTTCTGTACATAATGCCCTGAATCTTTTCTACAACGCCCGGAGAACTGCCCCCTTTATTCTATGTACCCAACGCACTAGAAGACCAGTTCTTAAAGCCTTTAGTCGTATCCTTATTCTAGTCCTCCTCTGTTCCTCTGGTGATGTAGAGGCTAACCCAGGCCCTGCAGCCCCCAGTATCACTCCTACTCCCCAGGAGCTATCATTTGTTGACTTCTGTAACCGTAAAAGTCTTGGTTTTCTGCACGTAAATATCAGAAGCCTCCTTCCTAAGTTTGAGTTATTCACTGCGTTAGCACACTCCGCCAACCCTGATGTTCTAGCAGTGTCTGAATCCTGGCTTAGGAAGGCCACCAAAAATTCTGAAATTTCCATCCCCAACTATAGCATTTTCCGTCTAGATAGAACTGCCAAAGGGGGTGGAGTTGCAATCTACTGTAGAGATAGCCTGCAGAGCTCTATCACACTATCCAGGTCTGTGCCCAAACAGTTTGAGCTTCTACTTCTAAAAATCCACCTTTCCAGAAATAAATCTCTCACTGTTGCCGCTTGCTACAGACCCCCCTCAGCCCACAGCTGTGCCCTGGACACCATATGTGAATTGACTGCCCCCCATCTATCCTCAGAGTTCGTACTGCTTGGTGACCTAAATTGGGATATGCTTAACACCCCGGCCATCCTACAATCTAAACTAGATGCCCTCAATCTCACACAAATTATCAACGAACCTACCAGGTACAACCCTAAATCCGTAAACATGGGTACCCTCATAGATATCATCCTGACTAACTTACCCTCTAAATACACCTCCGCTGTCTTCAACCAGGATCTCAGCGATCACTGCCTTATTGCCTGCGTCCGTGGTCAAACGACCACCCCTCATCACTGTCAAACGCTCCCAAAAACACTTCAGCGAGCAGGCCTTCCTAATTGACCTGGCCCAGGTATCCTGGATGGATATAGATCTCATTCCGTCAGTAGAGGATGCCTGGTTGTTCTTTAAAAGTAATTTCCTCTCAATCTTAAATAAACATGCCCCATTCAAAAAATACAGAACTAAGAACAGATATAGCCCCTGGTTCTCCTCAGACTTGACTGCCCTTGACCAGCACAAAAACATCCTGTGGCGTACTGCATTAGCATCAAATAGCCCCCGCGATATGCAACTTTTCAGGGAAGTTAGGAACCAATATACACAAGCAGTCAGGAAAGCAAAGGCTAACTTTTTCAAACAGAAATTTGCATCCTGTAGCACTAACTCCAAAAAGTTTTGGGACACTGTAAAGTCCATGGAAAATAAGACCACTTCCTCCCAGCTGCCCACTGCACTGAGGCTAGGAAACACTATCACCACCGATAAATCTACAATAATCGAGAATTTCAACAAGCATTTTGCTACGGCTGGCCATGCTTTCCACCTGGCTACCACTACCCCGGCCACCAGCTCTGCACCCTCCGCTGCAACTTGCCCATGCCCCCCCCGCTTCTCCTTCACACAAATCCAGACAGCTGATGTTCTGAAAGAGCTGCAAAATCTGGACCCCTACAAATCATCTGGGCTAGACAATCTGGACCCTTTCTTTCTAAAACTAGCCGCCGAAATTGTCGCAACCCCTATTACTAGCCTGTTCAACCTCTCTTTCGTAACGTCTGAGATCCCCAGAGATTGGAAAGCTGCCGTGGTCATCCCCCTCTTCAAAGGGGGTGACACTCTAGATCCAAACTGTTACAGACCCATATCCATCCTGCCCTGCCTTTCAAAAGTTTTTGAAAGCAAAGTCAACAAACAGATCACCGTCCATTTCGAATCCCACCGTACCTTCTCCGCTATGCAATCCGGTTTCCGAGCTGGTCATGGGTGCACTTCAGCCACGCTCAAGGTCCTAAACGATATTATAACCGCGATCGATAAGACAGTACTGTGCAGCCGTTTTCATTGACCTGGCCAAGGCTTTCGACTCTGTCAACCACCGCATTCTTATTGGCAGACTAAATAGCCTTGGTTTCTCAAATGACTGCCTCGCCTGGTTCACCAACTACTTCTCAGATAGAGTTCAATGTGTCAAATCGGAGGGCCTGTTGTCTGGACCTATGCCAGTCTCTATGGGGGTGCCACAGGGTTCAATTCTTGGGCCGACTCTTTTCTCTGTGTATATCAATGACGTCGCTCTTGCTGCTGGTGACTCTCAGATCCACCTCTACGCAGACGACACCATTTTGTATACATCTGGCCCTTCATTGGACACTGTGTTAACAAACCTCCAAACGAGCTTCAATGCCATACAACACTCCTTCAGTAGCCTCCAACTGCTCTTAAACACTAGTAAAACTAAATGCATGCTCTTCAACCGAACGCTGCTTGCACCCGCCCACCCGACTAGAATCACTACTCTCGACGGGTCTGACCTAGAGTATGTGGACAACTATAAATATCTAGGTGTCTGGTTAGACTGTAAACTCTCCTTCCAGACTCACATTAAGAATCTCCAATCCAAAGTTAAATCTAGAATCGGTTTCCTATTTCGCAACAAAGCCTCCTTCACTCATGCTGCCAAACATGCCCTCGTAAAACTGACTATCCTACCGATCCTTGACTTCGGCGATGTCATTTACAAAATAGCCTCCAACACTCTACTCAGCAAATTGGATGTAGTCTATCACAGTGCCATCCGTTTTGTCTCCAAAGCCCCATATACTACCCACCACTGTGACCTGTACGCTCTTGTTGGCTGGTCCTCACTACATATTTGTCGCCAAACCCACTGGCTCCAGGCCATCTATAAATCACTGCTAGGCAAATCCCCGCCTTATCTTAGCTCATTGGTCACCATAGCAACACCCACCCATAGTCTGCGCTCCAGCAGGTATATCTCACTGGTCATCCCCAAAGCCAACACCTCCTTTGGCCGCCATTCCTTCCAGTTCTCTGCTGCCAATGACTGGAACAAATTGCAAAAATCTCTGAAGCTGGAGACACTTATCTCCCTCACTAATTTTAAGCATCAGTTGTCAGAGCACCTTACCGATCACTGCACCTGTACACAGCCCATCTGAAATTAGCCCGCCCAACTACCTCATCCCTATATTGTTATTTATTTTGCTCATTTGTACCCCAGTATCTCTATTTGCACATCATCTCTTGCACATCTATCATTCCAGTGTTAATACTAATTGTAATTATTTTGCACTATAGCCTATTTATTGCCTTACCTCCATAACTTGCTACATTTGCACACATTGTATATATATATTTATTTATGTTGTATTTTTGACTTTGTTTTGTTTACCCCATATGTAACTCTGTGTTGTTGTTTTTATCGCACTGCTTTGCTTTATCTTGGCCAGGTCGCAGTTGTAAATGAGAACTTGTTCTCAACTGGTTTACCTGGTTAAATAAAGGTGAAATAAAATAAAAATAAAATATAATATAACCAGTTGATATTACATATTGTGTTCCATGATATAATATAAACAGTTGATATTACAGATTGTGTTCCATGATATAATATAACCAGTTGATATTACAGATTGTGTTCCATGATATAATATAACCAGTTGATATTACAGATTGTGTTCCATTATATAATATAACCAGTTGATATTACAGATTGTGTTCCATGATATAATATAACCAGTTGATATTACAGATTGTGTTCCATGATATCATATAACCAGTTGATATTACAGATTGTGTTCCACTATATAATATAACCAGTTGATATTACAGATTGTGTTCCACTATATAATATAACCAGTTGATATTACAGATTGTGTTCCATGATATAATATAACCAGTTGATATTACAGATTGTGTTCCATGATATCATATAACCAGTTGATATTACAGATTGTGTTCCATGATCTAATATAAACAGTTGATATTACATATTGTGTTCCATGATATAATATAACCAGTTGATATTACAGATTGTGTTCCATGATATAATATAACCAGTTGATATTACAGATTGTGTTCCATTATATAATATAAACAGTTGATATTACAGATTGTGTTCCATGATATAATATAACCAGTTGATATTACATATTGTGTTCCATGATATAATATAAACAGTTGATATTACAGATTGTGTTCCATGATATAATATAACCAGTTGATATTACAGATTGTGTTCCATGATATAATATAAACAGTTGATATTACAGATTGTGTTCCATGATATAATATAACCAGTTGATATTACAGATTGTGTTCCATGACATAATATAAACAGTTGATATTACAGATTGTGTTCCATGATATAATATAACCAGTTGATATTACATATTGTGTTCCATGATATAATATAAACAGTTGATATTACAGATTGTGTTCCATGATATAATATAACCAGTTGATATTAGACTGTGTTCCATGATATAATATAACCAGTTGATATTACAGATTGTGTTCCATGATATAATATAACCAGTTGATATTACAGATTGTGTTCCATGATATAATATAACCAGTTGATATTACAGATTGTGTTCCATGATATAATATAACCAGTTGATATTACAGATTGTGTTCCATGATATAATATAACCAGTTGATATTACAGATTGTGTTCCATGATATAATATAACCAGTTGATATTACAGATTGTGTTCCATGATATAATATAACCAGTTGATATTACAGATTGTGTTCCATGATATAATATAACCAGTTAATATTACAGATTGTGTTCCATGATATAATATAAACAGTTGATATTACAGATTGTGTTCCATGATATAATATAACCAGTTGATATTACAGATTGTGTTCCATGATATAATATAACCAGTTGATATTAGACTGTGTTCCATGATATAATATAACCAGTTGATATTACAGATTGTGTTCCATGATATAATATAACCAGTTGATATTACAGATTGTGTTCCATGATATAATATAAACAGTTCATATTACAGATTGTGTTCCATGATATAATATAACCAGTTGATATTACATATTGTGTTCCATGATATAATATAAACAGTTGATATTACAGATTGTGTTCCACTATATAATATAACCAGTTGATATTACAGATTGTGTTCCACTATATAATATAACCAGTTGATATTACAGATTGTGTTCCATTATATAATATAACCAGTTGATATTACAGATTGTGTTCCACTATATAATATAACCAGTTGATATTACAGATTGTGTTCCATTATATAATATAACCAGTTGATATTACAGATTGTGTTCCATTATATAATATAAACAGTTGATATTACAGATTGTGTTCCATGATATAATATAAACAGTTGATATTACAGATTGTGTTCCATGATATAATATAAACAGTTGATATTACAGATTGTGTTCCATGATATAATATAACCAGTTGATATTACAGATTGTGTTCCATGATATAATATAACCAGTTGATATTACAGATTGTGTTCCATGATATAATATAACCAGTTGATATTACAGATTGTGTTCCATTATATAATATAACCAGTTGATATTACAGATTGTGTTCCATGATATAATATAACCAGTTGATATTACATATTGTGTTCCATGATATAATATAACCAGTTGATATTACAGATTGTGTTCCATGATATAATATAACCAGTTGATATTACATATTGTGTTCCATGATATAATATAAACAGTTGATATTACAGATTGTGTTCCATGATATAATATAACCAGTTGATATTACAGATTGTGTTCCATTATATAATATAACCAGGTGATATTATAGATTGTGTTCCATGATATAATATAACCAGTTGATATTACAGATTGTGTTCCATTATATAATATAACCAGTTGATATTACAGATTGTGTTCCATGATATAATATAACCAGTTGATATTACAGATTGTGTTCCATGATATAATATAACCAGTTGATATTACAGATTGTGTTCCATGATATAATATAACCAGTTGATATTACAGATTGTGTTCCATGATATAATATAACCAGTTGATATTACAGATTGTGTTCCATTATATAATATAAACAGTTGATATTACAGATTGTGTTCCATGATATAATATAAACAGTTGATATTACAGATTGTGTTCCATGATATAATATAACCAGTTGATATTACAGATTGTGTTCCATGATATAATATAACCAGTTGATATTACAGATTGTGTTCCATGATATAATATAACCAGTTGATATTACAGATTG
The DNA here is from genome assembly GCF_964263955.1 of Coregonus lavaretus. Lineage (NCBI taxonomy): Eukaryota > Metazoa > Chordata > Actinopteri > Salmoniformes > Salmonidae > Coregonus > Coregonus lavaretus. The sequence continues at coordinate 35,974 of NW_028161703.1, read as the reverse complement.
TGTTCCATTATATAATATAACCAGTTGATATTACAGATTGTGTTCCATGATATAATATAACCAGTTGATATTACATATTGTGTTCCATGATATAATATAACCAGTTGATATTACAGATTGTGTTCCATGATATAATATAACCAGTTGATATTACAGATTGTGTTCCATGATATAATATAAACAGTTGATATTACAGATTGTGTTCCATGATATAATATAAACAGTTGATATTACAGATTGTGTTCCATGATATAATATAACCAGTTGATATTACAGATTGTGTTCCATTATATAATATAACCAGGTGATATTATAGATTGTGTTCCATGATATAATATAACCACTTGATATTACAGATTGTGTTTCATTATATAATATAACCAGTTGATATTACAGATTGTGTTCCATGATATAATATAACCAGTTGATATTACAGATTGTGTTCCATGATATAATATAACCAGTTGATATTACATATTGTGTTCCATGATATAATATAACCATTTGATATTACATATTGTGTTCCATGATATAATATAAACAGTTGATATTACAGATTGTGTTCCATGATATAATATAACCAGTTGATATTACATATTGTGTTCCATGATATAATATAACCATTTGATATTACATATTGTGTTCCATGATATAATATAAACAGTTGATATTACAGATTGTGTTCCATGATATAATATAAACAGTTGATATTACAGTTTTCAATAAATTAATCTTAAATGCCTCTTGTTTTTTTTTTATTGACTGAAAATACACTGAGTATACAAAACATTAGGAACACCTGCTCTTTCCATGACATCGACTGACCAGGTGAATCCAGGTAAAATGGTCCACCAGCCTAAGGACATCCAGCCAACTTGACACAACTGTGGGAAGCATTGGAGTCAACATGGGCCAGCATCTGTGGAACGCCCCATATACACTGAGTGTACAAAACATTAAGAACACCTTCCTAATATTGAGTTGCGCCCCCTTTTGCCCTCAGAACTCCCTCAATTCGTCAGGGCATGGACTCTACAAGGCATCGAAAGCGTTCCACAGGGATGCTGGCCCAAGTTGTGTTAAGTTGGCTGGATGTCCTTTGGGTGGTGGACCATTATTGATACACACGGGAAACTGTTGAGTGTGAAAAACACAGCAGAGTTGCAGTTTTTTACACAAACCGGTGACACAAACCTACTACTGTACCCCGTTCAAAGCCACTTAAATACCCTCTGAATGGCACACATACACAATCTATGTCTCAAGGCTTAAAAATCCTTCTTTAACCTGTCTCCTCCCCTTCATCTACACTGATTTGAAGTGGATTTAACAAGTGACATCAATAAGGGATCATAGCTTTCACCTGGATTCACCTGGTCAGTCTACATCATGGAAAGAGCAGGTGTTCTTAATGTTTTGTACACTCAGTGTAAATATTAGCCTCTTTTTTTTTTTTGTTTAGGCAAAAAGTAAATCAAAAAGTAAATCAAACAAAGGTGACAGGTGTCATACCTGGGTTCCAATTAGGAGAGAACCATGGGGTTGGCATTAAGCCATAACTAGTTAAATAAGAGGTCTCTCTGGCCTGGGTTCTAGCGTCCTGTCCAGGGAATATACATCAAGCTGCCTCACGCTCCAGAAACGGGGCCTTCTGTCTTCACCAAAGCTACTTAGTGACCAGGGTTTAGGTTTTTTGAGTAGCCTACAGTAAAGTTACAATAACCTACTGTAAGGCTACAGTAAGAGTAAAGATGTTAGAGTTTAGTGGTAGTAGTAGAGATGTGTTTACCTGGGGCCCAGCAGGTCAGAGGAACATTCTTTGCGTTTCCGTGACTCTGCCCTGGAAGCAGGGTCAGAGGGGTTTTCACCGATGCCACTCATCCTCACTGCATATCAGCGTCTGTGGAGACAACACACAGAGAGAACAGTTATAGAGACAACACACAGAGAGAACAGTTATAGAGACAACACACAGAGAGAACAGTTATAGAGACAACACACAGAGACAACAGTTATAGAGACAACACACAGAGAGAACAGTTATAGAGACAACACACAGAGAGAACAGTTATGGAGACAACACACAGAGAGAACAGTTATAGAGACAACACACAGAGAGAACAGTTATAGAGACAACACACAGAGAGAACAGTTATAGAGACAACACACAGAGAGAACAGTTATAGAGACAACACACAGAGAGAACAGTTATAGAGACAACACACAGAGAGAACAGTTATAGAGACAACACACAGAGAGAACAGTTATAGAGACAACACACAGAGAGAACAGTTATAGAGACAACGCAACAGTCATCCACGTACCAGGAGCGGTTAGAGAAACACACTAATGTACCAGGAGTGGTTAGAGAAACACACTAATGTACCAGGAGTGGTTAGAGAAACACACTAATGTACCAGGAGTGGTTATAGAAACACACTAATGTACCAGGAGTGGTTAGATAAACACACTAATGTACCAGGAGTGGTTAGAGAAACACACTAATGTACCAGGAGTGGTTAGAGAAAGAACACACTAATGTACCAGGAGTGGTTAGAGAAAGAACACACTAATGTACCAGGAGTGGTTAGAGAAAGAACACACTAATGTACCAGGAGTGGTTAGAGAAAGAACACACTAATGTACCAGGAGTGGTTGAGAAAGAACACACCAATGCATAACAGGTACGTAACCCAAAATCGATAGAAAATGTTTTGGCAGCTCTGGATGCCCCTCTTCCCCATCTCCAAGTGAACTAGGGTGGCTCATTCTGGGGTGTACACACACTTGCACTACGTGCACACGCACACACACAGATACGCCCCTATGCTGTTGGCATTGGTTGATCCAACACAGGAGGAACGAGTGAAAGTGGAGCGGAGATTCAATTATTTCCTTCTGATGGTGCTGATCTCCCCAGAGAGACTGAAACGAGAGCACACAGCCAGAGAGAGAGAGAGAGAGAGAGGAGCAGGAGAGAGTAGGCAGCCTGGTCAACAGAGTAGCAGAGAGGGCCTCTGAGTGGTTCCCCAACTCCCACATCACCATCTCCACTCTGCTGCCCCGCAAAGACTTTCATCCCCGTACCATCCAGAAAGCCAACGCTGACATCACCAGAGGGTGTGGCCTACTCCCGAACATACACATTGCTCACCACCCAACAATCACCCCAGAGCATCTACACGACCACTCCCACCTGAGGAAGCAGACAGTAGGGATGTTTGCCAAGTCCCTAAAGGACGTAGCACTTGGTAGACAAACACCCCATGCTGTACTGGACAGAGGAGCACCCAGAGACCCCTACCAGACCACTGCACCACCAAGGAGCCCCAGGCCCCTTCAACGCCACACCAGACCCAGTGCACCCCACAGGCCCCACCCACCCCCAGAGCATCACCACTTCCATCGGCTTAGCCAGACCAGACCGGGCCCAGCCTATTATCCCGCACCAGACCACCACCCCTACCAGACCAGAGAGGAAGTCCCACAGCCCAGACCTGGCCCCCCTCCACCTCACTGGGCCCAACAGCAGGACCAGCGCAGCTACGCGGAGGTCGTCAGAGGACAGGAGAACCCTGTAGGATTAAGTGAGATTAAACAGCTCCTCCAATACATCTGCACTAAACTGCACTAAACACACACGGACGCATACACACACACACCACACACACACACACACACACACACCTATTGTACTAGAATTTACTTGTTCAATGAATAGGAATATTTAACAGAATAACAGAATAAATGTTAGCTGATATCCTGTTTATCTCGCTCTTAACAACTTATTAGTTAATCGTTACTGTGTTTCTGACTGCTACTCCTTCTTTTTGCAACATGAAATCACTATCAGTTAGCATGTGGAACATTCAGGGTCTAAACTCATCAACCTTTGGTCTGAAGAGTTTAGCACTGGAGTTCAACAAAAATCTGAAAGATGTTGACGTCATCATTCTGCAGGAGACATGGTGTAAGGCTGACGTTGTCACTCACTGTCCCACAGGCTACAGAGAGATCATTGTGCCATCACAGAAACACAGCTCTGTCAATAGAGGCAGAGACTCTGGAGGATTGATCATTTGGTACAAATCCGAACTACAAAATCTAATTGATCCCCTCAAAATTGGCAAATACCACATTTGGTTAAAACTAAAAAAAGAACTTGTACTGACAGGAAAAGATGTGTTCCTTTGCGCAATATATATCCCCCCCTCAGAATCCCCATATTACTCAGAGGAGATCTTCCCCACCCTCGAGGAAGAGACGTGCCATTTCCAGGCCCAGGGAAATGTGCTCATCTGTGGGGACACAAATGCGCGCACAGGAACACTACCTGATCTAACGAGCACACGAGGGGACAGCTTTATTACAGACCATACTGTTTCTAACTATCTTAATCTCCCCCATAGAAACAACAGTGACAGCACCGTCAACAAAAACGGAAGGGATCTTTTGCAGCTCTGTAGAAGCCTGGGTCTGTACTTTGTCAATGGTAGGTTACGGGGGGACTCTTTGGGGAGATTCACCTACTGCTCACCTCTTGGCCACAGTACAGTAGACTATATGATCACAGACATGGACCCTTTCTCTCTCAGCTCATTCACTGTCAAGCCACTAACACCTCTGTCTGATCACAGCCAAATTACGTTGTTCCTCAAAAGAACAGACCTGGAAACAACCACACATTCACAACCCAGTAAGCTGTACAACATCAGAAATTCATACAGATGGGCCCAAAACAGCACAGAAGAATACCAGAAAGCAACCTGGAACCAAAATATCCAAACACTCTTAGATAACTTTCTGGATACCACATTCACTCACAGTAAAGAAGGCATCAATCTAGCAGTACGAAACATCAACTATATATTCAGGCAAACGGCAAAAGAAGCACAATTGAAATTGATAAAAAACAAAACTAAAAAAATCACAGATGACAACTGGTTTGATGCAGATTGTAAAATTATAAGGAAAAAACTTAGAACACTATCCAACCAAAAGCACAGAGACTCAAATAATGGTGAATTACGCCTTCATTACTGTGAGACTTTAAAACTCTATAAACGTACACTCAGAACCAAAAAAGCACAGTACAACAGCAAGCAGCTGACACTAATTGAGGAGTCCATAAACACAAACAACTTTTGGCAAAATTGGAAAAAACTAAAAAAATCTAAACAAGAGGAATTAGCAATACAAAATGGTGACATATGGACAACCCATTTCAAAACACTCTACAACACCGTTCAAATTGACACAAACGCAGAACAACGCCAAATCCATGAGAAGTTGAATGGATTAGAAAAAGCTATAAAGGACAATCAAAACCCATTGGACTCCCCAATTACTGACCAGGAGCTCTATAAGAAACTTCAGGCTCTCAAATTTAAAAAAGCCTGCGGACCTGATGGCATCCTAAATGAAATGCTCAAACTCATTAGTGCAAAATTTCAATTGGCTATATTAAAATTGTTTAATTTGATCCTGAGTGTAGGTTATTTCCCTGACATCTGGAATCAAGGACTCATAACCCCAATCTTTAAGAATGGAGACAAATTTGACCCTAACAATTACAGAGGCATTTGTGTGAACAGTAACCTGGGGAAGGTTTTCTGTAGTATCATCAATGTAAGAGTTCTAAACTTCCTTAATAAGCACAATGTCTTGAGTAAAAGCCAAATTGGATTTATACCAAAACATCGCACAACTGATCATATTTACACCTTACACACCCTGATAGATAAACATGTCCACCAAAATAATACCAAAATATACACTTGCTTTATCGACTTCCAAAAAGCATTTGATTCTATTTGGCATACAGGACTGTTCTACAAAGTTATTGAAAGTGGTGTAGGGGGTAAAACATATGACATAATTAAATCAATGTATACTGGCAATACGTGCAGCATTAAAATTGGTAAGAAAAGGACAGAATTCTTTAACCAGGGGCGGGGCCTTCGTCAGGGTTGCAATCTGAGCCCTGCACTCTTCAATATTTACATTAACGAATTGGCCACTATTCTAGAAAAATCCTCAGCCCCTGGTGTTAGTCTCCACAATTCAGAAGTTAAATGCCTACTCTTCGCAGATGACCTATGCCTGCTGTCACCCACAGCACCTGGCCTACAGCAGAGCCTGGACCTGCTAGAGCAGTACTGCCAGACCTGGGCCCTGGCAGTAAACCCCAAAAAGACTAAAATAATGATTTTCCAGAGAAGATCCAGATCTCAGGGAATTAGACCAAAGTTCTCAATTGGTACAAAATATATAGAGTACTGTACACACTACAATTACTTAGGTTTAAAAATAAGCTCAACTGGACACCTTAATGAGGCAGTGAATGAACTGAGAGAGAAAGCACGCAGGGCATTCTACGCCATTAAAAAGCAAATTCAAATTGAAATACCTATTAAAATTTGGCTAAAACTAATTGAATATGTCATTGAACCAATTGCACTTTATGGCAGCGAGGTGTGGGGTCCACTTGCAAAACAAGATTTCATCAAATGGGACAAACACCCCATTGAAACCCTACATGCAGAGTTCTGTAAGATTCTCCTACGTGTCCAGAGGAAAACTACAAACAATGCATGCAGGGCAGAATTAGGCCAATATCCACTAATAATAAAAACTCAAAAAAGAGCAATTAAGTTTTGGAAACATCTAAAATACAGTGACCCCCTCTCATATCATTACCAAGCCCTGCAATGCCAAGAGCTGAGCAAAGAAAAGAGTCCCCTCATCCAGCTGGTCCTGGGGCTGAGTTCACAAACCTGTTCTACTAACACACTGAAGCCTCAGGACCAGAACATCCAATCAATCAGAATAAACCAAATTACAACACAGTCAAAACAAAACTACATTGCTTATTGGGAAACACAAGCACAAACACAAAGCAAAATGCAGTGCTATCTGGCCCTAAATCGACAGTACACTATGGCTAAATATTTGACCATGGTTACTGATCAAAACCTTAGAAAAACCTTGACAAAGTACAGGCTCAGTGAGCACAGCCTTGCCATTGAGAAGGGTAGACACAGGAAAACCTGGCTCCCTGTAGAGGAAAGGCTGTGCAACCACTGCACAACAGCAGAACCTGAGACGGAGCTGCATTTCCTGACAAAATGTCAAAAATATAAAACAATTAGAGAGTGTCATTTCCCCAAATTTGAAATCCTTATTCAAGGTTTTAAAGACCTCTCTGATGAGGATAGGCTACCCATCCTGTTGGGGGAGGACGCAGAGAGCTGTGGGTTGGCAGCGCACTACATTGCTGCCTGCCATAAGTTGAGGGACAGTGTCTGACAGACCAATAAACCTGCACATGTCCTCAACTGTATGATTATTGTTATTGTTGAATGTATGGTTATATTGACCGTTGGTTATTGTTGTTACTGTTGTCCCGTTGACAATTTTTGATTCTCATTTTTATTTATTTTTTATATTGTAAATATCCAAAGTAAGCTTTGGCAATATGTACATTGTTACGTCATGCCAATAAAGCGAATTGAATTGAATTGAATTGAATTGAGAGAGAGAGAGAGACAGAGACAGACTGAGGGAGACAGAGACAGAGAGAGAGAAAGACAGAGACGGAGAGAGAGAGCGAGAGCGAGAGACACAGAGGGAGAGAGAGAGAGAGAGAGAGAGAGACAGAGAGAGAGAGAGAGAGACAGAGAGAGAGAGAGAGAGAGAGAGAGACAGAGGGAGACAGAGAGAGAGAGAGAGAGAGAGAGAGAGAGAGAGAGAGAGAGAGAGAGAGACAGAGGGAGACAGAGAGAGAGAGAGAGAGAGACAGAGAGAGAGAGAGAGAGACAGAGACACAGAGGGAGAGAGAGCGAGAGAGAGAGAGAGAGACAGAGGGAGACAGAGAGAGAGACAGAGGGAGACAGAGAGAGAGAGAGAGAGAGAGAGAGAGAGAGAGAGAGAGAGAGAGACAGAGGGAGACAGAGAGAGAGAGACAGAGGGAGACAGAGAGAGAGAGAGAGAGGGAGAGAGAGAGAGAGAGAGACAGAGGGAGACAGAGAGAGAGAGAGACAGAGAGAGAGAGAGAGAGAGAGAGAGAGACAGAGGGAGACAGAGAGAGAGAGAGAGAGAGAGAGAGAGAGACAGAGGGAGACAGAGAGAGAGAGAGAGAGAGACACCACACTGACAGTCTACTCTTCCTTAACATAGGGTTACCTCACACTACCACAGACACTGCGATATGGACACATTGATACACGGTGATCCATTGGCAGCTAAAGAAATTAGCGCATGGAACTCATAGCCTATAGGCTATAGTTGGGCAGTATACAGATATTCATACTGTCATACCGTTTTTGTACCATACCAGTGTATACGGTATTACCGAATGTGCACACAAGGGGCGCTAAAACTATTTGATGAACAAAACTATTTAGGCAACAGGGATCTTGATGCAGGAGGGATTTGAATGTCTGTGCTGTAACCAAGAAGCTTGATCTTGGCATCTAGCTAGCAAACCAAATGCATAGCTGGAGCCCTGAGCTGGATATAATTAATTTGAAAAATCTTAGTTTTTTTTTTGTTATACTTAACTTAGTTAGCACTCACCCCCACAGCCCCCTTGAAATATATATTTTTTAATTGGTGTTGAAAAATCATACCGTTGGTATTTCGAAATACCTCGATATGAACGGTATTTGGCCCAAGCCAACTTTAGGCCAATGCAGCAGTAGGCCCAGAACTTCCATTGCTCTTTCACACCGTGGACTGGTGATTATCATTCGAGGGGGAGATTGTTGGAAAGATTTTTCAAATAGCTTACCGTGAGGAACTATAGTTTTAATATATTGTTCATTTGCAATGGATGTTTAAAAACACTTTCCTACATTTCTGTGCAGCAGGCCAGGAACTTCTATGCATGTTCAGGCGTGTGCGTTCCCTCAACATTAACAGGACAGAGAAACCTGACATGCTCATTGCTCACATGGAGAACTCCAAACAAAATCTTGTAAATGATGGTTATGAAATAAACCAAAACTTGTTTCTCACAAATGTAGCAGGTTGTGAACTCTGCAAACAGTTACTGTAATTAATACATGCATGAACAGAATTAATGTAACCAAATAATGGGGATTAGCAGTACATTTACTACTGGTGACATATGTAATGGGGAATTGATACAAATCTAAAATCAAAGGCCAAACAATTCACACAACAATTCAACGAATGCGCAAGAATTGGCAAGAGACAGCCGAGGCCTACGAGCTTGTGAAACAACCACAGCTATTTAAAATAATAAAATAAGCTAATGATCTCGATTCCTCTGTGGCTAAGTCAGCGTTTCCCAAACTCGGTCCTCGGGATCCCAAGGGGTACATGTTTTGGTTTTTGCCCTAACACTACACAGCTGATTGATCAAAGCTTGATGATCAGTTGATTATTTGAATCAGCTGTGCAGTGCTAGGGCAAAAAAAAAATACGTGCACCCCTTGGGGTCCCAGGGACCGAGTTTGGGAAACCCTGGGCTAAGTTATTCTTTCTGGTGAAGTATTTTGAATGGTTTGATTTATTTCTGTATAGACAGGAGTAATTATATCATATTGCCCAATTTATTTCCATTTACTTCCTATTGGACCCAGCGCTATGCCATTTCACTTCTGTTCTATTGGTTTTCATATCAACTTTCTTTCGTTGTCCAGAAGCCAAAGGCACAATCCTAGTCATATTAGCAACCAATCCTAGTTGTTGCATCTTTAGATCCCCCCTCTTCCTAAGTTTCTAACAGAGATGTTCATCTCTGTCACGTATGGAACTGCTTAATCAGGTGTGCTCTTTAGAATGGGGTTTTCCCGCCAATTGCATTTTGGCAAATGTTTATTGGCTGCTTCATTACATGACTTGCATGTTATTTTAAGATTCATTACCATAATCTAAATGTGATTTATGTCATTTAACACCGTGGGTGGAAGCCCTAATTGGTTATGCACCCAATGCATACAGTGGGGAAAAAAAGTATTTAGTCAGCCACCAATTGTGCAAGTTCTCCCACTTAAAAAGATGAGAGAGGCCTGTAATTTTCATCATAGGTACACGTCAACTATGACAGACAAATTGAGACAAAAAAATCCAGAAAATCACATTGTAGGATTTTTTATGAATTTATTTGCAAATTATGGTGGAAAATAAGTATTTGGTCACCTACAAACAAGCAAGATTTCTGGCTCTCACAGACCTGTAACTTCTTCTTTAAGAGGCTCCTCTGTCCTCCACTCGTTACCTGTATTAATGGCACCTGTTTGAACTTGTTATCAGTACCTCAAACAGTCACACTCCAAACTCCACTATGGCCAAGACCAAAGAGCTGTCAAAGGACACCAGAAACAAAATTGTAGACCTGCACCAGGCTGGGAAGACTGAATCTGCAATAGGTAAGCAGCTTGGTTTGAAGAAATCAACTGTGGGAGCAATTATTAGGAAATGGAAGACATACAAGACCACTGATAATCTCCCTCGATCTGGGGCTCCACGCAAGATCTCACCCCGTGGGGTCAAAATGATCACAAGAACGGAGAGCAAAAATCCCAGAACCACACGGGGGGACCTAGTGAATGACCTGCAGAGAGCTGGGACCAAAGTAACAAAGCCTACCATCAGTAACACACTACGCCGCCAGGGACTCAAATCCTGCAGTGCCAGACGTGTGCACCTGCTTAAGCCAGTACATGTCCAGGCCCGTCTGAAGTTAGCTAGAGTGCATTTGGATGATCCAGAAGAGGATTGGGAGAATGTCATATGGTCAGATGAAACCAAAATATAACTTTTTGGTAAAAACTCAACTCGTCGTGTTTGGAGGACAAAGAATGCTGAGTTGCATCCAAAGAACACCATACCTACTGTGAAGCATGGGGGTGGAAACATCATGCTTTGGGGCTGTTTTTCTGCAAAGGGACCAGGACGACTGATCCGTGTAAAGGAAAGAATGAATGGGGCCATGTATCGTGAGATTTTGAGTGAAAACCTCCTTCCATCAGCAAGGGCATTGAAGATGAAATGTGGCTGGGTCTTTCAGCATGACAATGATCCCAAACACACCGCCCGGGCAACGAAGGAGTGGCTTCGTAAGAAGCATTTCAAGGTCCTGGAGTGGCCTAGCCAGTCTCCAGATCTCAACCCCATAGAAAATCTTTGGAGGGAGTTGAAAGTCCATGTTGCCCAGCGACAGCCCCAAAACATCACTGCTCTAGAGGAGATCTGCATGGAGGAATGGGCCAAAATACCAGCAACAGTGTGTGAAAACCTTGTGAAGACTTACAGAAAACGTTTGACCTGTGTCATTGCCAACAAAGGGTATATAACAAAGTATTGAGAAACTTTTGTTATTGACCAAATACTTATTTTCCACCATAATTTGCAAATAAATTCATAAAGAATCCTACAATGTGATTTTCTGGAAAAAATGTTTTCTCATTTTGTCTGTCATAGTTGACGTGTACCTATGATGAAAATTACAGGCCTCTCATCTTTTTAAGTGGGAGAACTTGCACAATTGGTGCCTGACTAAATACTTTTTCCCCCCCACTGTATATGGGTCCAGTACATTTCTCAAATTGCCGGTAAATTAAAATCTTCCCGGTCACGTTGTCCGGCGCCACATTTTCCTAACGGAAACCCTGAAGCGCACACACACCCACAACCCCCCCCCCACACACACACCCACACACCCACACAAACACATGCCCTGACCTTAATGAAAGATGATCAATTATTGAGAGCTGATGTATTTTTAATAACCAGCTGCCACCATGATGTGTTGTGTAATGGAGGGCTATATGAGCACTGACTAGGAGGTTTCTACTGCATGGTGGATGTGTGTGAGAGCTGATCTCGCTCCTCTCCTACTAAGGGGAGAGGACAGCATTCACAGCCAGACAGGTACAGTGTGTTACACTTGAGCCACTGTTAACACACTGTGTTCTGCTCTCAGCCAAGACTGAACAGCACAGTACAGCAGTGCTGAAGGACGGCTCAGCTAGCGTTAGCCTAGCCAGGCGCCAGCCATCACATGTCAATGGGACGAGTTAGCCGTAGCGCTAGCTGGGTCGCGCCAAGCTCCCTGCTGGATTGCAGTGGCCTACTTAAAGCCTAATGGATACAGAGAGCGAGAGCGTGATAGAGAGAGATATACTTTGCTGATAGCTACTTTGAGGAGAAGTGTACTAGCCATCTTAAGATGAATGCACTAACTGTAAGTTGCTCTGGATAAGAGCGTCTGCTAAATGACTAAAATGTAAATATAAAATAGAGAGAGTGAGAGAGAGAGAGAGAGAGAGAGAGAGAGAGAGAGAGAGAGAGAGAAAGAGAGAGACGCAGAGAGAGAGAGAGAGAGAGAGAACGAGAGAGTGAGAGAAAGAGAGAGAGAGAGAGAGAGAGAGAGTGAGAGAAAGAGAGAGAGAGACGCAGAGAGAGAGAGAGAGAGATAGAGAGAGAGAGAGAGAGAGAGATCGAAAGAGACATCGAGCGAGAGCTACAAAGACAGATAGAGAGCTAGAGAGAGCTAAGAGCTGATCTCAGGGTCTATACTACATGTCCTAGTGCTGCTCTCAGGGTCTTAACATGTCCTAGTGCTGCTCTCAGGGTCTTAACATGTCCTAGTGCTGCTCTCAGGGTCTTAACATGTCCTAGTGCTGCTCTCAGGGTCTTAACATGTCCTAGTGCTGCTCTCAGGGTCTTAACATGTCCTAGTGCTGCTCTCAGGGTCTTAACATGTCCTAGTGCTGCTCTCAGGGTCTTAACATGTCCTAGTGCTGCTCTCAGGGTCTTAACATGTCCTAGTGCTGCTCTCAGGGTCTTAACATGTCCTAGTGCTGCTCTCAGGGTCTTTACTACATGTTCTAGAGCTGCTCTCAGGGTCTTAACATGTCCTAGTGCTGCTCTCAGGGTCTTAACATGTCCTAGTGCTGCTCTCAGGGTCTTAACATGTCCTAGTGCTGCTCTCAGGGTCTTAACATGTCCTAGTGCTGCTCTCAGGGTCTTAACATGTCCTAGTGCTGCTCTCAGGGTCTTAACATGTCCTAGTGCTGCTCTCAGGGTCTTAACATGTCCTAGTGCTGCTCTCAGGGTCTTTACTACATGTCCTAGTGCTGCTCTCAGGGTCTTAACATGTCCTAGTGCTGCTCTCAGGGTCTTTACTACATGTCCTAGTGCTGCTCTCAGGGTCTTTACTACATGTCCTAGTGCTGCTCTCAGGGTCTTTACTACATGTCCTAGTGCTGCTCTCAGGGTCTTAACATGTCCTAGTGCTGCTCTCAGGGTCTTAACATGTCCTAGTGCTGCTCTCAGGGTCTTAACATGTCCTAGTGCTGCTCTCAGGGTCTTAACATGTCCTAGTGCTGCTCTCAGGGTCTTAACATGTCCTAGTGCTGCTCTCAGGGTCTTAACATGTCCTAGTGCTGCTCTCAGGGTCTTAACATGTCCTAGTGCTGCTCTCAGGGTCTTAACATGTCCTAGTGCTGCTCTCAGGGTCTTAACATGTCCTAGTGCTGCTCTCAGGGTCTTAACATGTCCTAGTGCTGCTCTCAGGGTCTTTACTACATGTCCTAGTGCTGCTCTCAGGGTCTTAACATGTCCTAGTGCTGCTCTCAGGGTCTTTACTACATGTCCTAGTGCTGCTCTCAGGGTCTTTACTACATGTCCTAGTGCTGCTCTCAGGGTCTTTACTACATGTCCTAGTGCTGCTCTCAGGGTCTTAACATGTCCTAGTGCTGCTCTCAGGGTCTTAACATGTCCTAGTGCTGCTCTCAGGGTCTTAACATGTCCTAGTGCTGCTCTCAGGGTCTTAACATGTCCTAGTGCTGCTCTCAGGGTCTTAACATGTCCTAGTGCTGCTCTCAGGGTCTTAACATGTCCTAGTGCTGCTCTCAGGGTCTTAACATGTCCTAGTGCTGCTCTCAGTGTAAATAGACTGCATGGCACTGTGCAGTTCACCTTTACAGGTACTGACGCTTTGCAGTCTGCAGTTTACTGATGTTTAAATGGATGCCACGACAGAACCTGCGTAGCAAGCTCCCACATGCAGTAGCAGTGTTCTCTCTCCAACAGGTCCTGGACCTGCTTAGTGTTGGGCTGTTTGCAGAATATCCAGATAAATAGTGCATATGAATGGTATTTCTTACATTAGCATCTCCCCACCTCTAAATGACCATCTAGCAGAGTTGTTGCATACAAACCAGCCCTAACATCATCCATCGCTGTAACTTTTAACCCACTATCTGATATGCTGAATCTCTCTCCCAACAAGAGCAAATCACTATGCTTCCATTGAATCTGATTGGCTGTTGCCATCCCTTCCAGCCTTTAGTGCTTTGGGCTGTTGGATCTTATTGGCGGTTGCCATAACTACAGCATGCAAGTGCTTTGGGCGGTTGGATATGATTGGTTGCCTGGTTCTCCTTGACTTTACCAGCACGTTCAGGCAGCGTTGTGTGTGTGTGTGTGTGTGTGAGCCACTGAGCAGGCGACCATCGTAACTAAACGCCACCCTGACAGTGGGCACGTCTCAATGACACCACACATACACACACACAAACCAACACACAGACCGACCGGCCCGGCCAATACTCCATAGGGTGTACACACGCTGGGGCTCTAGTCACTCTAGTCTCTCTACAGGGCCATATAACATCTCTAATCCTCTAGTCGCTCTAGTCTCTCTACAGAGCCATATAACATCTCTAATCCTCTAGTCGCTCTAGTCTCTCTACAGGGCCATATAACATCTCTAATCCTCTAGTCGCTCTAGTCTCTCTACAGGGCCATATAACATCTCTAATCCTCTAGTCGCTCTAGTCTCTCTACAGGGCCATATAACATCTCTAATCCTCTAGTCGCTCTAGTCTCTCTACAGGGCCATATAACATCTCTAATCCTCTAGTCTCTCTACAGGGCCATATAACATCTCTAATCCTCTAGTCGCTCTAGTCTCTCTACAGGGCCATATAACATCTCTAATCCTCTAGTCTCTCTACAGGGCCATATAACATCTCTAATCCTCTAGTCTCTCTACAGGGCCATATAACATCTCTAATCCTCTAGTCGCTCTAGTCTCTCTACAGGGCCATATAACATCTCTAATCCTCTAGTCTCTCTACAGGGCCATATAACATCTCTAATCCTCTAGTCTCTCTACAGGGCCATATAACATCTCTAATCCTCTAGTCGCTCTAGTCTCTCTACAGGGCCATATAACATCTCTAATCCTCTAGTCTCTCTACAGGGCCATATAACATCTCTAATCCTCTAGTCGCTCTAGTCTCTCTACAGGGCCATATAACATCTCTAATCCTCTAGTCTCTCTAGTCTCTCTACAGGGCCATATAACATCTCTAATCCTCTAGTCGCTCTAGTCTCTCTACAGGGCCATATAACATCTCTAATCGTCTAGTCGCTCTAGTCTCTCTACAGGGCCATATAACATCTCTAATCCTCTAGTCGCTCTAGTCTCTCTACAGGGCCATATAACATCTCTAATCCTCTAGTCGCTCTACAGGGCCATATAACATCTCTAATCCTCTAGTCGCTCTAGTCTCTCTACAGGGCCATATAACATCTCTAATCCTCTAGTCGCTCTAGTCTCTCTACAGGGCCATATAACATCTCTAATCCTCTAGTCGCTCTAGTCTCTCTACAGGGCCATATAACATCTCTAATCCTCTAGTCGCTCTAGTCTCTCTACAGGGCCATATAACATCTCTAATCCTCTAGTCGCTCTACAGGGCCATATAACATCTCTAATCCTCTAGTCGCTCTAGTCTCTCTACAGGGCCATATAACATCTCTAATCCTCTAGTCGCTCTAGTCTCTCTACAGGGCCATATAACATCTCTAATCCTCTAGTCGCTCTAGTCTCTCTACAGGGCCATATAACATCTCTAATCCTCTAGTCTCTCTACAGGGCCATATAACATCTCTAATCCTCTAGTCGCTCTAGTCTCTCTACAGCGCCATATAACATCTCTAATCCTCTAGTCGCTCTAGTCTCTCTACAGGGCCATATAACATCTCTAATCCTCTAGTCGCTCTAGTCTCTCTACAGGGCCATATAACATCTCTAATCCTCTAGTCGCTCTAGTCTCTCTACAGGGCCATATAACATCTCTAATCCTCTAGTCGCTCTAGTCTCTCTACAGGCCCATATAACATCTCTAATCCTCTAGTCTCTCTACAGGGCCATATAACATCTCTAATCCTCTAGTCGCTCTAGTCTCTCTACAGGGCCATATAACATCTCTAATCCTCTAGTCGCTCTAGTCTCTCTACAGAGCCATATAACATCTCTAATCCTCTAGTCGCTCTAGTCTCTCTACAGGGCCATATAACATCTCTAATCCTCTAGTCGCTCTAGTCTCTCTACAGGGCCATATAACATCTCTAATCCTCTAGTCGCTCTAGTCTCTCTACAGGGCCATATAACATCTCTAATCCTCTAGTCGCTCTAGTCTCTCTACAGGGCCATATAACATCTCTAATCCTCTAGTCGCTCTAGTCTCTCTACAGCGCCATATAACATCTCTAATCCTCTAGTCGCTTTAGTCTCTCTACAGGGCCATATAACATCTCTAATCCTCTAGTCGCTCTAGTCTCTCTACAGGGCCATATAACATCTCTAATCCTCTAGTCTCTCTACAGAGCCATATAACATCTCTAATCCTCTAGTCGCTCTAGTCTCTCTACAGGGCCATATAACATCTCTAATCCTCTAGTCGCTCTAGTCTCTCTACAGCGCCATATAACATCTCTAATCCTCTAGTCGCTCTAGTCTCTCTACAGAGCCATATAACATCTCTAATCCTCTAGTCGCTCTAGTCTCTCTACAGGGCCATATAACATCTCTAATCCTCTAGTCGCTCTAGTCTCTCTACAGGGCCATATAACATCTCTAATCCTCTAGTCGCTCTAGTCTCTCTACAGGGCCATATAACATCTCTAATCCTCTAGTCGCTCTAGTCTCTCTACAGGGCCATATAACATCTCTAATCCTCTAGTCGCTCTAGTCTCTCTACAGGGCCATATAACATCTCTAATCCTCTAGTCGCTCTAGTCTCTCTACAGGGCCATATAACATCTCTAATCCTCTAGTCGCTCTAGTCTCTCTACAGGGCCATATAACATCTCTAATCCTCTAGTCGCTCTAGTCTCTCTACAGGGCCATATAACATCTCTAATCCTCTAGTCTCTCTACAGGGCCATATAACATATCTAATCCTCTAGTCGCTCTACAGGGCCATATAACATCTCTAATCCTCTAGTCGCTCTACAGGGCCATATAACATCTCTAATCCTCTAGTCGCTCTAGTCTCTCTACAGGGCCATATAACATCTCTAATCCTCTAGTCGCTCTAGTCTCTCTACAGGGCCATATAACATCTCTAATCCTCTAGTCGCTCTAGTCTCTCTACAGGGCCATATAACATCTCTAATCCTCTAGTCGCTCTAGTCTCTCTACAGGGCCATATAACATCTCTAATCCTCTAGTCGCTCTAGTCTCTCTACAGGGCCATATAACATCTCTAATCCTCTAGTCGCTCTAGTCTCTCTACAGGGCCATATAACATCTCTAATCCTCTAATCGCTCTAGTCTCTCTAGAGGGCCATATAACATCTCTAATCCTCTAGTCGCTCTAGTCTCTCTACAGGGCCATATAACATCTCTAATCCTCTAGTCGCTCTAGTCTCTCTACAGGGCCATATAACATCTCTAATCCTCTAGTCGCTCTAGTCTCTCTACAGGGCCATATAACATCTCTAATCCTCTAGTCGCTCTAGTCTCTCTACAGGGCCATATAACAACTCTAATCCTCTAGTCGCTCTAGTCTCTCTACAGAGCCATATAACATCTCTAATCCTCTAGTCGCTCTAGTCTCTCTACAGGGCCATATAACATCTCTAATCCTCTAGTCGCTCTAGTCTCTCTACAGGGCCATATAACACCTCTAGTCGCTCTAGTCTCTCTACATCTCTACAGGGCCATATAACACCTCTAGTCGCTCTAGTCTCTCTACAGGGCCATATAACATCTCTAATCCTCTAGTCGCTCTAGTCTCTCTACAGGGCCATATAACATCTCTAATCCTCTAGTCGCTCTAGTCTCTCTACAGGGCCATATAACACCTCTAGTCGCTCTAGTCTCTCTACAGGGCCATATAACATCTCTAATCCTCTAGTCGCTCTAGTCTCTCTACAGGGCCATATAACATCTCTAATCCTCTAGTCGCTCTAGTCTCTCTACAGGGCCATATAACATCTCTAATCCTCTAGTCTCTCTACAGGGCCATATAACATCTCTAATCCTCTAGTCTCTCTACAGGGCCATATAACATCTCTAATCCTCTAGTCGCTCTAGTCTCTCTACAGGGCCATATAACATCTCTAATCCTCTAGTCGCTCTAGTCTCTCTACAGGGCCATATAACATCTCTAATCCTCTAGTCTCTCTACAGAGCCATATAACATCTCTAATCCTCTAGTCGCTCTAGTCTCTCTACAGGGCCATATAACATCTCTAATCCTCTAGTCGCTCTAGTCTCTCTACAGAGCCATATAACATCTCTAATCCTCTAGTCGCTCTAGTCTCTCTACAGGGCCATATAACATCTCTAATCCTCTAGTCGCTCTAGTCTCTCTACAGGGCCATATAACATCTCTAATCCTCTAGTCGCTCTAGTCTCTCTACAGGGCCATATAACATCTCTAATCCTCTAGTCGCTCTAGTCTCTCTACAGGGCCATATAACATCTCTAATCCTCTAGTCGCTCTAGTCTCTCTACAGGGCCATATAACATCTCTAATCCTCTAGTCGCTCTAGTCTCTCTACAGGGCCATATAACATCTCTAATCCTCTAGTCGCTCTAGTCTCTCTACAGGGCCATATAACATCTCTAATCCTCTAGTCGCTCTAGTCTCTCTACAGGGCCATATAACATCTCTAATCCTCTAGTCGCTCTAGTCTCTCTACAGGGCCATATAACATATCTAATCCTCTAGTCGCTCTACAGGGCCATATAACATCTCTAATCCTCTAGTCTCTCTACAGGGCCATATAACATCTCTAATCCTCTAGTCGCTCTACAGGGCCATATAACATCTCTAATCCTCTAGTCTCTCTACAGGGCCATATAACATCTCTAATCCTCTAGTCGCTCTAGTCTCTCTACAGAGCCATATAACATATCTAATCCTCTAGTCGCTCTAGTCTCTCTACAGGGCCATATAACATCTCTAATCCTCTAGTCGCTCTAGTCTCTCTACAGGGCCATATAACATCTCTAATCCTCTAGTCTCTCTACAGGGCCATATAACATCTCTAATCCTCTAGTCGCTCTAGTCTCTCTACAGAGCCATATAACATCTCTAATCCTCTAGTCGCTCTAGTCTCTCTACAGGGCCATATAACATCTCTAATCCTCTAGTCGCTCTAGTCTCTCTACAGGGCCATATAACATCTCTAATCCTCTAGTCGCTCTAGTCTCTCTACAGGGCCATATAACACCTCTAGTCGCTCTAGTCTCTCTACAGGGCCATATAACATCTCTAATCCTCTAGTCGCTCTAGTCTCTCTACAGGGCCATATAACATCTCTAATCCTCTAGTCGCTCTAGTCTCTCTACAGGGCCATATAACATCTCTAATCCTCTAGTCTCTCTACAGGGCCATATAACATCTCTAATCCTCTAGTCTCTCTACAGGGCCATATAACATCTCTAATCCTCTAGTCGCTCTAGTCTCTCTACAGGGCCATATAACATCTCTAATCCTCTAGTCGCTCTAGTCTCTCTACAGGGCCATATAACATCTCTAATCCTCTAGTCGCTCTAGTCTCTCTACAGGGCCATATAACATCTCTAATCCTCTAGTCGCTCTAGTCTCTCTACAGGGCCATATAACATCTCTAATCCTCTAGTCGCTCTAGTCTCTCTACAGGGCCATATAACATCTCTAATCCTCTAGTCGCTCTAGTCTCTCTACAGGGCCATATAACATCTCTAATCCTCTAGTCGCTCTAGTCTCTCTACAGGGCCATATAACATCTCTAATCCTCTAGTCGCTCTAGTCTCTCTACAGGGCCATATAACATCTCTAATCGCTCTAGTCTCTCTACAGAGCCATATAACATCTCTAATCCTCTAGTCGCTCTCTCTAGAGGGCCATATAACATCTCTAATCCTCTAGTCGCTCTAGTCTCTCTACAGGGCCATATAACATCTCTAATCCTCTAGTCGCTCTAGTCTCTCTACAGGGCCATATAACATCTCTAATCCTCTAGTCGCTCTAGTCTCTCTACAGGGCCATCTAACATCTCTAATCCTCTAGTCGCTCTAGTCTCTCTACAGGGCCATATAACATCTCTAATCCTCTAGTCGCTCTAGTCTCTCTACAGGGCCATATAACATCTCTAATCCTCTAGTCGCTCTAGTCTCTCTACAGGGCCATATAACATCTCTAATCCTCTAGTGTGTTCTCTGCTCTGTCACAGGGCTTCTATTAACAGCAGGGCGTATGTCATTGACTCAATAATCTATAGGTTGAGTGATAAGTCTAATGGGAGAAGAGGGTTTAGAGTTTAGCCTATCTTATACAGCAGTCATGTCATGGGACAGTACAACAGTGACATTGAACATATGTCTTGGGCAGTGGGCTGTAAATTATAAATTAATTCAACCAAACCACACCATTTTAAACTATAAAATAAAACTAAAGTACAGGCCACCTCATGTAGCCTATTCTTAGGGGTTTATTAGAGTTGTGATGGGGTTTATAGCCTGGGAGACTTAACCTCTAAACACGCACACATTTCATCAAATTTCTGCCCTGCTACAGCTTCCCCGGTCAACTGTAAGTGCTGCTGTGAAGTGAAAACATCTAGGAGCAACAACGGCTCAGCCGCGAAGTGGTAGGCCACACAAGCTCACAGAACGGGACCGCCGAGTGCTGAAGCGCGTAGCGCATAAAAATGGTCTGTCCTCTGTCGCAGCACTCACTACCGAGTTCCAAACTGCCTCTGGAAGCAACGTCAGCACAAGAACTGTTCGTCGGGAGCTTCATGAAATGGGTTTCCATGGCCGAGCAGCCGCACACAAGCCTAAGATCACCATGCGCAATGCCAAGCGTCGGCTGGAGTGGTGTAAAGCTCGCCGCCATTGAACTCTGGAACATTGGAAACGCGTTCTCTGGAGAGATGATTCACGCTTCACCATCTGGCAGTCCGACGGACGAATCCAGGTTTGGCGGATGCCAGGGGAACGCTACCTGCCCGAATGCATAGTTCCAACTGTAAAGTTTGGTGGAGGAGGAGTAATGGTCTGGGGCTGTTTTTCATGGTTCGGGCTAGGCCCCTTAGTTCCAGTGAAGGGAAATCTTAACGCTACAGCATGCAATGACATTCTAGACAATTCTGTGCTTCCAACTTTGTGGCAACAGTTTGGGGAAGGCCCTTTCAGCATGACGATACCCTGTGCACAAAGTGAGGTCCATACAGAAATGGTTTGTCGAGATCGGTGTGGAAGAACTTGACTGGCCTGCACAGAGCACCTGACCTCAACCCCATCGAATGCCTTTGGGATGAATTGCCCAACATCGGTAGGTCAGAGGGAAGTTCAATAGAACCTGTATTACAGTAACAGACTGGGGCTCCCGAGTGGCGCAGTGGTCTAAGGCAGTGGTCTAAGGCAGCGGTCTAAGGCAGTGGTCTAAGGCAGCGGTCTAAGGCAGTGGTCTAAGGCAGCGGTCTAAGGCAGTGGTCTAAGGCAGCGGTCTAAGGCAGCGGTCTAAGGCAGTGGTCTAAGGCAGCGGTCTAAGGCAGCGGTCTAAGGCAGTGGTCTAAGGCAGCGGTCTAAGGCAGCGGTCTAAGGCAGCGGTCTAAGGCAGCGGTCTAAGGCAGCGGTCTAAGGCAGCGGTCTAAGGCAGCGGTCTAAGGCAGTGGTCTAAGGCAGCGGTCTAAGGCAGTGGTCTAAGGCAGCGGTCTAAGGCAGCGGTCTAAGGCAGTGGTCTAAGGCAGTGGTCTAAGGCAGCGGTCTAAGGCAGTGGTCTAAGGCAGCGGTCTAAGGCAGCGGTCTTAAGGCACTGCATCTCAGTGCTTGAGTCGTCACTACAGACCCCCTGGTTCGATTCCAGGCTGCATCACAACCCGGTCATGATTGGGAGTCCCATAGGGCGGCGCACAATTGGCCCAGCGTCGTCCGGGTTTGGCCGGTGTAGGCCGTCATTGTAAATAAGAATTTGTTCTTAACTGACTTGCCTAGTTAAATAAAGATAAAATAAATTAAAAATAAATTCTGGATCATTCTGGATCATTCTGCTAGTAGATGATAGCATCTTTCTATCATCAATGGGAATAAGCTGTAATAGAGGAGACGTTTTGGGTGCGTATCAAACGACACCCTATTCCCTAATGTAGTGCACTACTGTTTTCTCATGATTTGGTTGGGTCTAACTGTGTTGCTGTCCTGGGGCTCTGTGGGGTCTGTTTGTGTTTGTAAGCTGAGTCTCCGTGCCAGTTATCTCTCTCTCTCTCACTCTCCTCTGAAGAAATTTCCTCCATGTCTTTGTCCCATCTGATTGGCTGCAGGTGTGACGAGGTTCCTGGGCCCAGTGTTGGGACTGCCCTCAAATCTGTCACACCAGACCAGAGAGGAAGGGAGACCAGTGGGAGAGAGCAGACAGAGAGGAAGGGAGACCAATGGGAGAGAGCAGACAGAGAGGAAGGGAGACCAATGGGAGAGAGCAGACAGAGAGGAAGGGAGACCAATGGGAGAGAGCAGACAGAGAGGAAGGGAGACCAATGGGAGAGAGCAGACAGAGAGGAAGAGAGACCAATGGGAGACCAGACATAGAGGAAGGGAGACCAATGGGAGAGAGCAGACAGAGAGGAAGAGAGACCAATGGGAGACCAGACAGAGAGGAAGGGAGACCAATGGGAGAGAGCAGACAGAGAGGAAGGGAGACCAATGGGAGAGACCAGACAGAGAGGAAGGGAGACCAATGGGAGAGAGCAGACAGAGAGGAAGGGAGACCAATGGGAGAGAGCAGACAGAGAGGAAGGGAGACCAATGGGAGAGAGCAGACAGAGAGGAAGGGAGACCAATGGGAGAGAGCAGACAGAGAGGAAGGGAGTTGTAAGGAGAGTACCTAGACCTAGTAGTTCCTCCACTTAGCTGGGACACAAGTTGTTTAACACCTTGTGTAATCTCAACAACCACACACACACACACACACCGGCACGGCTGCCAGGACTGAATCACTCAGCTACCCGTTAGGCCTTACACCGACAGGGGGTTGGACTTGATGACCATTGGAGTCAAAACAAATCTTACTTCAGGGTCCTTCCACCTCAAAAAGCACAAGAAATAAGATTTTGACACCCACCATTTCAGATTGTTCTGTAGAAGCAACAGATAAGATTAGCAACATTATTTTAGCTTTATTTCTCAGAGATCTAATTATATTTCAACAACATAATGTTGCAGGAATGCTAATTGTACAGTGGGGAAAAAAAGTATTTAGTCAGCCACCAATTGTGCAAGTTCTCCCACTTAAAAAGATGAGAGGCCTGTAATTTTCATCATAGGTACACGTCAACTATGACAGACAAATTGAGAAAAATAATTCCAGAAAATCACATTGTAGGATTTTTTATGAATTTATTTGCAGATTATGGTGGAAAATAAGTATTTGGTCACCTACAAACAAGCAAGATTTCTGGCTCTCACAGACCTGTAACTTCTTCTTTAAGAGGCTCCTCTGTCCTCCACTCGTTACCTGTATTAATGGCACCTGTATGAACTTGTTATTAGTATAAAAGACACCTGTCCACAACCTCAAACAGTCACACTCCAAACTCCACTATGGCCAAGACCAAAAAGCTGTCAAAGGACACCAGAAACAAAATTGTAGACCTGCACCAGGCTGGGAAGACTGAATCTGCAATAGGTAAGCAGCTTGGTTTGAAGAAATCAACTGTGGGAGCAATTATTAGGAAATGGAAGACATACAAGACCACTGATAATCTCCCTCGATCTGGGGCTCCACGCAAGATCTCACCCCGTGGGGTCAAAATGATCACAAGAACGGTGAGCAAAAATCCCAGAACCACACGGGGGGACCTAGTGAATGACCTGCAGAGAGCTGGGACCAAAGTAACAAAGCCTACCATCAGTAACACACTACGCCGCCAGGGACTCAAATCCTGCAGTGCCAGATGTGTCCCCCTGCTTAAGCCAGTACATGTCCAGGCCCGTCTGAAGTTTGCTAGAGTGCATTTGGATGATCCAGAAGAGGATTGGGAGAATGTCATATGGTCAGATGAAACCAAAATAGAACTTTTTGGTAAAAACTCAACTCGTCGTGTTTGGAGGACAAAGAATGCTGAGTTGCATCCAAAGAACACCATACCTACTGTGAAGCATGGGGGTGGAAACATCATGCTTTGGGGCTGTTTTTCTGCAAAGGGACCAGGACGACTGATCCGTGTAAAGGAAAGAATGAATGGGGCCATGTATCATGAGATTTTGAGTGAAAACCTCCTTCCATCAGCAAGGGCATTGAAGATGAAACGTGGCTGGGTCTTTCAGCATGACAATGATCCCAAACACACCGCCCGGGCAACGAAGGAGTGGCTTCGTAAGAAGCATTTCAAGGTCCTGGAGCGGCCTAGCCAGTCTCCAGATCTCAACCCCATAGAAAATCTTTGGAGGGAGTTGAAAGTCCGTGTTGCCCAGCGACAGCCCCAAAACATCACTGCTCTAGAGGAGATCTGCATGGAGGAATGGGCCAAAATACCAGCAACAGTGTGTGAAAACCTTGTGAAGACTTACAGAAAACGTTTGACCTGTGTCATTGCCAACAAAGGGTATATAACAAAGTATTGAGAAACTTTTGTTATTGACCAAATACTTATTTTCCACCATAATTTGCAAATAAAATCATTAAAAATCCTACAATGTGATTTTCTGGATATTTTTTTCTCAAATTTGTCTGTCATAGTTGACGTGTACCTATGATGAAAATTACAGGCCTCTCTCATCTTTTTAAGTGGGAGAACTTGCACAATTGGTGGCTGACTAAACACTTTTTTCCCCCACTGTATCTGTTTCTAACTACATAAATGATTTCAGAACAATCTGAGATGGTGGGTGTCATGAAATGGAACAATGACCCTGCAGTCAACGTTGGAAATTGATTTAATCAGTTAATGTAATAAAAACTGCTCAGTTTTCAATAAATGTCCCAAATTGACTGGAAGTAATCCCAACCATGCTACTTGGAACAGGCCTTCTGAGTTTTTTTAGGGCTTTAAATATGACACTCAAGAAGAGCAGAGTCAAATACTCCCCACTGTGCTGCTTGCTGTTGAGAGTTTAAGAACATTTGTAATAATATAATATAATATAATAATAATATGCCATTTAGCAGACGCTTTTATCCAAAGCGACTTACAGTCATGCGTGCATACATTTTTGTGTATGGGTGGTGCCGGGGATCGAACCCACTACCCTGGCGTTACAAGCGCCGTGCTCTACCAGTTGAGCTACAGAGGATCACGAACATGTGCGCAATGATGTGCCAAACTGGTGATTTTGTGCATTGTTATTGGGTAAGCATTATAATAAGCGGACTCAATATTTGCAGACGTAGGTGGTAAAACGAGCTGATCCGTCATCAGTATTGTGAAATAATTATAAGGAAAGATTTTAATGGAGAAAGCTGATCTGAGACCAGGATTCGATCCCATCAGTATCGACACGTGCTCCAATGACGCACTTTGTGACCGTTCTCTCTGTGTGGTGTTTTGGGAAACGCATGTTACATCTTTGGCCGTTGTAGAAAAGATGCAACGTTAAAAACAGCCGTAGGCCTAAGTTCCATCGCTATCGGGAAACCGGGCCCAAATCTACAAATGGGTAGACATTGCCTCTAAACACTGAGACCAGGTCAGACATTTTTCCATCCCCTTCTGGATATGCTAAGAACAGGGGTTATGATAATCTCATCCTATATCTATAAATGACAACTATGGTTGTGTGTGTGGGTGAATAAGGAACAGTTTACTATGAAGATGGAAAAGAGACTGTATTTAGAGGCAATCATTAAAGGTTTTAAGGAAAAACTGGTGTTACTGGTGTAATCAGGGGCGTCAAACACCTCCAAATTCTGATGGGGCACAAAGTATGTGAGGATTTCCTGGAATCTAGAGCCATAATCATTCTGCTTAATTCTATGTAGAAATTATGTTTATTTTTCTGCATGTCTAAGCATACCTCTTGAGCTGTCTCCTGACTGGTGGTTCTTTTTGTTAAAGAAACTAAATATGCTTCTCTGCATCTTTGCTCAAATCTTGGTAAAATATTGAAAGAAATGTGAGTCTTATTCAGTACATTTAGTTATTGCTTGCTTTTCTAAAGTCTACCAACCTTGCCAGCAGTCATGCCAGCTAAGATAGTTAGAGAAGTTAGCTACTCTAACGTGATTTATAGCCTGAAATGGCTTCTTGGTAGCTAGTTACAAGGTTGGGAGATTGGGAATCTATCTGGGCTAGCTAAAGCCAACTTCATACAATTGCTAGGTGGCTGGCAGTATTACAGAGAAACAACAAAACAATTAGACAAATATGTTTTATTATTTTATTTTTTAAACAAGAAATCTGAGGGAGTACATGCCTCTGTGCCCTCTCTGTGCATGACACCTTTATTTGTAATGAAGACCTGTCAACGGTGTGTAGCCCTCTGGTGTTTTTCTCAATAAAACGAATAAAATCAGTCAAAATAAAAAATCTGACATTGATAGATTTATGAAGATGAGTCCCCATGCTTGTGGTGGTGACTTTAAAACAGTTACAGAGTTTAATGGCTGTGATAAAAGAGTGAAAAGAAGGAAGCTAACATTTCCACAGCCTAATTGTAGCCTAACCAATATATCCAAATGGAGATTCAGTGAAAATAAAAATCGGACATTGATTGATTTATCAAGACCCCACGCTTGTGTCAAAGCAGCGCGATGGCGCTGTCCCAATCAAAATTACGCTGAAATTATAAACTAGTTGACCACGCACGGGTAAGGCTATTGCTTCAAATTTATTAAAATGATTGGATGACTTTGGGAGTTTCATTAAGCAACAATTTGTTGCCTTCAATTGCATTAGACTACTTTATTACAATAGTTTCATCATTCAGTGATATTTATTCCCACAGTCATTCTTTATGGATCCATCCAGATGTGGTTAGAAAACAGTGAATGCTTAGTGGTGGACTATGCAAAGAGATGGGAGAAGAGACACGCCTCTAAAAGTTTGGAACTGGCAGGAGGACGGTTAACTGACGCTGCCTAGCAACCATTAAGAGCGTAGTGCGTGCCAATGTCGCCTCAGCATTACGGCTACATTTCATATTAAGCCGTAGACAGAACTTTACCGCAGTCATGACTAGGTCGGTTACCGTCAATAAAGTTTCGCGTTTTGATCCTGGCAACACCTTTCAGATATAAAGGGCCCCGTGTAGCTCAGTTGGTAGAGCATGGCGCTTGCAACGGCAGGGTTGTGGGTTCGATTCCCACGGGGGGCCAGTATGGAACATTTTTTATAATGATGCACTCACTAACTGTAAGTTGCTCTGGATAAGAGTGTCTGCTAAATGACTAAAAATGTACAAATGTAATAAAGAAAAGGCGGGATAAGTTGTTGGAAAAACGTCTTGGTTTGAAAGGTGCATCCGTCTGTCTCCGTCTGTCTCTGTCCGTCTGTCTCTGTCCGTCTGTCTCTGTCTCTCTCCGTCTCTCTCCGTCTGTCTCCGTCTGTCTCCGTCTCTCTCCGTCTCTCTCCGTCTCTCTCCGTCTGTCTCCGTCTGTCTCCGTCTGTCTCCGTCTGTCTCCGTCTGTCTCTGTCTCTCTCCGTCTCTCGTATATTAGTCTCCCTACGCCTAGATACCGTTATACTATATAGTCCCCTCTCCCCACTCCTTCCTTCCACACCCAGGATACGTAGTCCCATAGTTCTCTGGTCAACAGTAGTGCACTATATAGGGGATAGGGTGCCATTCTCTGGTCAACAGTAGTGCACTATATAGGGGATAGGGTGCCATTCTCTGGTCAACAGTAGTGCACTATATAGGGGATAGGGTGCCATTTGAGAGACGGCCCCCAGAGTTCATATCTTCAGGCCAGACAGTTAACAAAGCATCTGGTGCAGAGGGTCCATGGAAACCCTGGTTATCAGCTCTGGTCAAAAGTAGTGCACTAAATAGTAAATAGGGTGTCATTTGGGACACAGACAGGGGGAGGGGAAAGGACAGGAGAGAAAGACAGGCCCAGCTAACACGTGACCAATGATGCAATTTCCCCCAAATCCCTCCCGATTGGCTCCCCATATGGAGCAGAAGAAGCCATTTGGGGTCATCGTGACGTGGCTGCAACATTGTTCATTTTAAAACCCAGCAATACAGTTTTACAGTGTAGAGGACATGTGTCCCAAATTGCACCCTATTCCCTATATAGTGCACTACTTGTGACCAAAGACCTATGGGCAAAAGTAGCGCACTATATAGGGAATAGGGTGCTATTTGGGATGAAGCCATTTTTTTCCTAGAAGGATCTTATTACAGTAGAGTAACACTGCAAAGTAAACGCGTCTCCCTTCTATCTCTAACTAGTGTTTCATATTTCCTGTAGATGAATGCAGAGTCATGCCCCATACAGGCTAGTGGAGCCCCAATGGGACAGGGTGTGTCTCTGTAGACCTAAGCCCACTAACCCACATGATTATAGGCATGCTACGCTGGCACATGCCCCCCCCCTGGCAGACTCTGGCTTTGTCTCAAATGGCACCCAATTCCCTACATATGGTAGTGCACTATAAAGGGAAAAGGGGTGGCATTTGGGACGTTCGGGCACCGAGAGGCTGCGTTGCCGTATGACTGGAACAAGTGATTCAGTGTTGTGAAGACCCTCCACACACACACACACACACGCCGCTCGCTCGCTCATCACAACACACACACACACACCCCTCCAGCAGTATACACTCCAAGCTCTGTCTCTCTGTGTTATGGCAGCTGAACTGAAGGGGAACAGAACTGTTGGGAAGTTGTCAAACATGATTATTAAGGAGGCAGTGTTTTAATGGTGTTGCCCACGCCCATGGGTTCTAGAGTTCTCCCTGCATTCTGAGCGGCTCTCACCAAGCTAGCGCTGGACACACACACACACACACACACACACACACACACACACACACACACACACACACACACACACACACACACACACACACACACACACACACACACACACACACACACACACGGCAGGTAGCCTTGCGGTTAAGAGAGTTGGGCCAGTAACCCAAAAGTTGCTAGTTCAAATCCCCAAGCCGACAAAATCTGTTGATCTGCCCTTGAGCAAGGCACTTAACCCTAATTGCTCAAGGGACGCCGTCAATAATGGCTGATCCCTGGCCCTGACCCGACTCTCCGAGGGTGTCTCAGGAGGAGTTGGGATATGCAAAAAAACACATTTCCATTTCACACCTCACACTTGACTGTCAGACTGTGCCTGACTGTGTCTGTGTGTGTCTGTGTGTGTCTGTGTGTGTCTGAGTGTGTCTGTGTGTGTCTGTGTGTGTCTGAGTGTGTCTGTGTGTGTCTGTGTGTGTCTGTGTGTGTCTGAGTGTGTCTGTGTGTGTCTGAGTGTGTCTGTGTGTGTCTGAGTGTGACTGTGTGTGTCTGAGTGTGACTAAGTGTGTCTGTGTGTGTCTGTGAGACTGTCTGACTGTGTGTCATATTTCTCTGTGTTCTCGTCAGTTGACTGAAGAGGTGTTATTATTCTAGTTGACCCCTGAGCATGTCATATTATCCCTCAGCCATTCCTCAATGTGCTAAGGAAAGACCGGACATCCCACAGAGATCCTATTAAATCACTATATATAATTCTGTGTTACACAGGCCCTGACCTGGTGCCCTGACGAACTGTGAACCGACAGCCAATAAACTGCAGGCTGTTAGTGATGTCATAGGCTGTTCTGATGTGCCGATCAGCCTTGTCGGCTGTGGTAATGATGTTAAGCTTCCGTTGACCTGCCAGCTGACCCCTCAGCTCTCTCTCTCTCTGCGCTGCTGTTAAACAAGGTTAAGTAGATGCCTAGAACATTTACTGTGTGGTTTTGATCTCCTTCTCCCTCTCTGGTCTCTAATGTAGCCAGGACTGTTCCTCTGACCAGGGCTCATAGGTTCTCTAATGTAGCCAGGACTGTTCCTCTGACCAGGGCTCATAGGTTCTCTAATGTAGCCAGGACTGTTCCTCTGACCAGGGCTCATAGGTTCTCTAATGTAGCCAGGACTGTTCCTCTGACCAGGGCTCATGTGGTCTCTAATGTAGCCAGGGACTGTTCCTCTGACCAGGGCTCATAGGTTCTCTAATGTAGCCAGGACTGTTCCTCTGACCAGGGCTCATAGGTTCTCTAATGTAGCCAGGGACTGTTCCTCTGACCAGGGCTCATAGGTTCTCTAATGTAGCCAGGACTGTTCCTCTGACCAGGGCTCATAGGTTCTCTAATGTAGCCAGGACTGTTCCTCTGACCAGGGCTCATAGGTTCTCTAATGTAGCCAGGACTGTTCCTCTGACCAGGGCTCATGTGGTCTCTAATGTAGCCAGGGACTGTTCCTCTGACCAGGGCTCATAGGTTCTCTAATGTAGCCAGGACTGTTCCTCTGACCAGGGCTCATAGGTTCTCTAATGTAGCCAGGACTGTTCCTCTGACCAGGGCTCATAGGTTCTCTAATGTAGCCAGGACTGTTCCTCTGACCAGGGCTCATAGGTTCTCTAATGTAGCCAGGACTGTTCCTCTGACCAGGGCTCATAGGTTCTCTAATGTAGCCAGGACTGTTCCTCTGACCAGGGCTCATAGGTTCTCTAATGTAGCCAGGACTGTTCCTCTGACCAGGGCTCATAGGTTCTCTAATGTAGCCAGGACTGTTCCTCTGACCAGGGCTCATAGGTTCTCTAATGTAGCCAGGGACTGTTCCCCCCCCCCCCCCAGACTCAGTTTGGGAACCACTGGTCTAGAGGTTGATTGGCTGTAGAGGGTTGGACAGCTCTCTCTCTCTCTCTCTCTCATCTCCTCTTCCCTCCTATATAAATAATTGATACAGTGTATCAGTGTATCGGTGCATCATCAGCCCTGTCTGTCTCTATATGAATAATTGATACAGTGTATCATCAGCCTGTCTGTCTCTATATGAATAATTGATACAGTGTATCATCAGCCCTGTATGTCTCTATATGAATAATGGATACAGTGTATCATCAGCCCTGTCTGTCTCTATATGAATAATTGATACAGTGTATCATCAGCCCTGTCTGTCTCTATATGAATAATTGATACAGTGTATCATCAGCCCTGTATGTCTCTATATGAATAATTGATACAGTGTATCATCATCCCTGTCTGTCTCTATATGAATAATTGATACAGTGTATCAGTGTATCATCAGCCCTGTCTGTCTCTATATGAATGATTGATACAGTGTATCAGTGTATCATCAGCCCTGTATGTCTCTATATGAATAATTGATACAGTGTATCAGTGTATCATCAGCCCTGTATGTCTCTATATGAATAATTGATACAGTGTATCATCAGCCCTTTCTGTCTCTATATGAATAATTGATACAGTGTATCAGTGTATCATCAGCCCTGTCTGTCTCTATATGAATAATTGATACAGTGTATCAGTGTATCATCAGCCCTGTCTGTCTCTATATGAATAATTGATACAGTGTATCAGTGTATCATCAGCCCTGTCTGTCTCTATATGAATAATTGATACAGTGTATCAGTGTATCATCAGCCCTGTCTGTCTCTATATGAATAATTGATACAGTGTATCAGTGTATCATCAGCCCTGTCTGTCTCTATATGAATAATTGATACAGTGTATCAGTGTATCATCAGCCCTGTCTGTCTCTATATGAATAATTGATACAGTGTATCAGTGTATCATCAGCCCTGTATGTCTCTATATGAATAATTGATACAGTGTATCATCAGCCCTTTCTGTCTCTATATGAATAATTGATACAGTGTATCAGTGTATCATCAGCCCTGTATGTCTCTATATGAATAATTGATACAGTGTATCATCAGCCCTGTCTGTCTCTATATGAATAATGGATACAGTGTATCATCAGCCCTGTCTGTCTCTATATGAATAATTGATACAGTGTATCATCAGCCCTGTCTGTCTCTATATGAATAATTGATACAGTGTATCATCAGCCCTGTCTGTCTCTATATGAATAATTGATACAGTGTATCATCAGCCCTGTCTGTCTCTATATGAATAATTGATACAGTGTATCATCAGCCCTGTATGTCTCTATATGAATAATTGATACAGTGTATCATCAGCCCTGTGTCTCTATATGAATAATTGATACAGTGTATCATCAGCCCTGTATGTCTCTATATGAATAATTGATACAGTGTATCATCAGCCTGTCTGTCTCTATATAAATAATTGATACAGTGTATCATCAGCCTGTCTGTCTCTATATAAATAATTGATACAGTGTATCATCAGCCTGTCTGTCTCTATATGAATAATTGATACAGTGTATCATCAGCCCTATATGTCTCTATATGAATAATTGATACAGTGTATCATCAGCCCTGTATGTCTCTATATGAATAATTGATACAGTGTATCATCAGCCCTGTATGTCTCTATATGAATAATTGATACAGTGTATCAGTGTATCATCAGCCCTGTCTGTCTCTATATGAATAATTGATACAGTGTATCATCAGCCCTGTATGTCTCTATATGAATAATTGATACAGTGTATCAGTGTATCATCAGCCCTGTCTGTCTCTATATGAATAATTGATACAGTGTATCAGTGTATCATCAGCCCTGTATGTCTCTATATGAATAATTGATACAGTGTATCAGTGTATCATCAGCCCTGTCTGTCTCTATATGAATAATTGATACAGTGTATCATCAGCCCTGTATGTCTCTATATGAATAATTGATACAGTGTATCAGTGTATCATCAGCCCTGTCTGTCTCTATATTAATAATTGATACAGTGTATCATCAGCCCTGTATGTCTCTATATGAATAATTGATACAGTGTATCAGTGTATCATCAGCCCTGTCTGTCTCTATATGAATAAATGATACAGTGTATCATCAGCCCTGTCTGTCTCTATATGAATAATTGATACAGTGTATCGTCAGCCCTGTCTGTCTCTATATGAATAATTGATACAGTGTATCAGTGTATCATCAGCCCTGTCTGTCTCTATATGAATAATTGATACAGTGTATCATCAGCCCTGTATGTCTCTATATGAATAATTGATACAGTGTATCAGTGTATCATCAGCCCTGTATGTCTCTATATGAATAATTGATACAGTGTATCAGTGTATCATCAGCCCTGTCTGTCTCTATATGAATAATTGATACAGTGTATCATCAGCCCTGTATGTCTCTATATGAATAATTGATACAGTGTATCAGTGTATCATCAGCCCTGTCTGTCTCTATATGAATAATTGATACAGTGTATCATCAGCCCTGTCTGTCTCTATATGAATAATGGATACAGTGTATCATCAGCCCTGTATGTCTCTATATGAATAATTGATACAGTGTATCATCAGCCTGTCTGTCTCTATATAAATAATTGATACAGTGTATCATCAGCCCTGTATGTCTCTATATGAATAATGGATACAGTGTATCATCAGCCCTGTCTGTCTCTATATGAATAATTGATACAGTGTATCATCAGCCCTGTATGTCTCTATATGAATAATTGATACAGTGTATCATCAGCCTGTCTGTCTCTATATGAATAATTGATACAGTGTATCATCAGCCCTATATGTCTCTATATGAATAATTGATACAGTGTATCATCAGCCCTGTATGTCTCTATATGAATAATTGATACAGTGTATCATCAGCCCTGTATGTCTCTATATGAATAATTGATACAGTGTATCAGTGTATCATCAGCCCTGTCTGTCTCTATATGAATAATTGATACAGTGTATCAGTGTATCATCAGCCCTGTCTGTCTGTTGGTCTCTCTGGTCTCTAATTGAAAGACTTAACGAGGTGAACGTTGTCATTGCTGTTGCTTTCTGATGGTTTCTATAACAGAGACTCAATAATGACTGACTGGCTGTACGTGTATGTGAATGTGTGCGTGTGTGAGACAGGGTTGCAATTGGCTGCGTTTGCCCCCCCCCCCCCCAAAAAAAAATAATAAATCAAATAATGAAAAGCCGATAAATAAAACTGTTGCTGACTAAAATGACAGGGAGAAAAAAAAATCAAATTTCAAAATAATTATTTTTATTCATTGATGGAAATACCAGTCGATGTAAATACATTTGACCGTCATGCTTATCGGCCTATAGGTTAATTTGCATAATTTAGTGGAATTAAATTGGCCAGTGTGTATTTTGGTTAGTCGTCATGCATACAGAGCCTATTCTGAGGGGATTTCTCCTGCACCGCTCAGCTGGTTGCTGCTGTTGTAAAACATGTGTTTTTATAAGACCGTTCATTGCGCAACAATTCTAAACGCAATCTCATGTTAAAAACAGTTTTGGTGCACGATTAAAAAAAAGCTACTATTTTTACTTCTCAACTGGAAATTGAAGCGTGCCTCCCATTCACCATTCAAGTGCAGGCAACAGGCTATCAGCGCGTCCCCCACCACTTCACAATGTGAGCTGAAGGCAGTATGCATTTTGAAAACATATTTAAATTGTTTTATTTCATATTATGAGGAATGTCTTCACTTTCTTCAAAGTAGCCTACAGGCATAATCCGACCATGGAAACACGGAGGCAATTATTTAATAAAGGCTTCACAGACGGCGCTGGAGTTTATCCTACCATTTCCACCGCTCTGACAGTTATGATTTTCATATGCACATTTACGTGGAACAGTTTCATTTCAAATGATAATGTTTTCGTTTCTCAAAATCATTGTCACGTGGTTAAATCACACAAATCTGAATAAAAAAATGATACAAATCTAAAACTTAAAAGTAAACTAACGTCAGATCACCAGTCATATTGATTGATTGATTGATCCCTTGCCGGCTAAAGAAACGAGCGCATGGAACTCACAGCCTATAGGCCAATGCAGCAGTAAGGACCAGAACTTCCATTGCTCTTTCACACCGTGGATTGGTGATTATCATTCGAGGGGGAGATTGTTGGGAAGATTTTTCAAATAGCTTACCGTGAGGAACTATAGTTTTAATATATTGTTCATTTGCAATGGATGTTTAAAAAACACTTTCCTACATTTCTGTGCAGCAGGCCAGGAACTTCTATGCGTGTTCAGGCGTGTGCGTTCCCTCAACATTAACAGGACAGAGAAACCTGACATGCTCATTGCTCACATGGAGAACTACAAACAACATCTTGTAAATGATGGTTATGAAATAAACCAAAACTTGTTTCTCACAAGTGTAGCAGATTGTGAACTCTGCAAACAGTTACTGTAATTGATACATGCATGAAGAAAATGTATGTAACCAAATGACGGGGATTAACAGTACATTTACTACTGGTGACATATGTAATGGGGAATTGATACAAATCTAAAATCAAAGGCCAAACAATTCACACAACGATACAATGAATGCGCAAGAATTGGCAAGAGACAGCCGAGGCCTACGAGCTTGTGAAACAACCACAGCTATTTTTTTAAAATAAGCGAATGATCTCGATTCCTCTGTGGCTAAGTCATCGTTTCCCAAACTCGGTCCTCGGGATCCCAAGGGTACATGTTTTGGTTTTTGCCCTAACACTACACAGCTGATTCAAATTATCAAAGCTTGATGATCAGTTGATTATTTGAATCAGCTGTGCAGTGCTAGGGCAAAAATGTTCATCTCTGTCACGTATGGAACTGCTATCAGGTGTGCTCTTTAGAA
>NW_028161704.1:0-5101 GCF_964263955.1 Coregonus lavaretus | reverse complement strand
AAACATGCTAACCTCTCACCATTACCAATAACAGAGGGGGTATGATCCTTGTTCCTCTGTAACTTTCTCATTCATCATCATTCATGATTCATTCATGATTATTCATAATCATGGTAGCATCCACATGAATGTAGAAGTGTTCAGAAACATCTTCTATTCTTACTGACAATACAAGTGAAGTGACTCCAAAATGACAGGACATTATTCACCATTCAGTTTCTATTGGGAGAAACATCATCCAAAACACAACTAAAACAAACTGCAAATGTATTCAACAAGTTTGTAGAATCACAAGCTTGATGTAATCACTGTGGGTAAAGAATATGGGACCAAATACTAAACTTCTGACTAAATGAATTTGTCCAAATAATTACGACTTCTTCAAATGGGAGAACTAGATACATAAAGTGCTTTCATTTCTAAACAGTAAAACAGATATGTATGAAAATATCCTCAAATAAAAGGTGACATTCTGTTCTGTCGCCTAATATGAAACATTCTATCTCAAATCCAAAATGCTGGAGCATAGCAGCATATTTAAAACTGTAAGCTTCATTGTCCAAACACATATGGTGTGGACTATGTGTGCCTGGTAAACACATGTGGATCTGGTGAACAGTTATCACTTGTTGACCAACTACAGGAATACTGACCTCAGAGTCTCCAGTTTACAGTGGGGATTCCCCAGTCCAGCAGAGAGCAGCTTCACTCCTGAATCCTTCAGGTCATTGTTACTCAGATCCAGCTCTCTCAGGTGTGAGGGGTTTGACTTCAGATCTGAGACCAGAGAAGCACAGCCTTCCTCTGTGACTAGACAGCCTGACAGCCTGCAAAGAGTCAAATCATATTAAAACCACACTGCTATTCTTTGGTGGTGAAAATAGTGGCAGTATATTTTTTCAACATATTCAGATATATCAGTGTCCTGAAACCTGCCATATCTATTCATAAATGAATGTTTCATTATTAGAAATGACAAATTATCAAAGTATTGCATGTAGATAGAAAAATGTATAGTACAAATATTTGAGTAGACTGACCAGAGCAGTTTAAAAAGCAGTATCAGTCAAAATACAGACAGTGAGGTATCAGATTTAGATTGTATTGAGTATACAGTCCACACCATATCTAGTTTGACAGTGAAACTGACATTTTAAATGTGGCTCTATACTCCAGCATTTTGTATTTGAGATCAAATGTTTCATATGAGGTGACAGTATATAATGTCACCTTTTATTTGAGGGTATTTTAATACATATCTGTTTCACCGTTTAGAAATGAAAGCACTTTATGTATCTAGTCCCCCATTTGACGAAGTCAAACGTATTCTGACCATTTGACTAATAGTGTATTAACGTAATCAAAAGTTGAGTATTTGGTTGTAAACTCGTTGGTTGTATTTGCAGTTTGTTTTGGGTTATGTTTTGCCCAATAGTAACTGAATGGTGGATGATGACTGGAGTAATTTTCTGTCTAAGTGAGTAGATAACAGGTTTCTGTAGCTGTGCCACTAGAGATCCTGGTTCGAATCCAGGCTCTGTCGTAGCCGGCCGCGACCGGGAGACCCATGGGGCGGCGCACAATTGGCCCAGCGTCGTCCAGGGTAGGGGAAAGAATGGCCGGCAGGGATGTAGTTTGGTTAGTAGAGCATGGCGTTTGCAACACTAGGGTTGTGGGTTCGATTCCCACGGGGGGCCATTATGAAAAAATAAATTAAAAAATAATGTATGCACTCACTAACTGTAAGTCGCTCTGGATAAGAGCGTCTGCTAAATGATTTAAATGTAAATGTTTCTAAACACTACTAAATTAATCCTGATAATGCCATGATTAATACAAATCATGAATGAATCATGAACAATTATGAATGAGAAAGTTACAGAGGCTACAACAAAACATGCTAACCTCTCACCATTACCAATAACAGAGGGGGTATGATCTTTGTTCCTCTGTAACTTTCTCATTCATCATCATTCACGATTCATTCATGATTATTCATAATCATAGTAGCGTCCACATGAATGTAGAAGTGTTCAGAAACATCTTCTATTCTTACTGACAATACAAGTGAAGTGACTCCAAAATGACAGGACATTATTCACCATTCAGTTTCTATTGGGAAAAACATCATCCAAAACACAACCAAGACAAACTGCAAATGCATTCAACAAGTTTGTAGAATCACAAGCTTGATGTAATCACTGCAGGTAAGGAATATGGGACCAAATACTAAACTTCTGACTAAATGAATTTGTCCAAATAATTACGACTTCTTCAAATGGGAGAACTAGACACATAAAATGCTTTCCTATCTAAACGGAAAAACAGATATGTATGAAAAACCTAAAATAAAAGGTGACATTCTGTACTGTTGCCTAATATGAAACATTATATCTGAAATCCAAATTGCTGGAGCATAGCACCAAATGTAAAACTGTAAGCTTCACTGTCCAAACACATATGGTGTGGACTATGTGTGCCTGGTAAACACATGTGGATCTGGTGAACAGTTATCACTTGTTGACCAACTACAGGAATACTGACCTCAGAGTCTCCAGTTTACAGTGGGGATTCCCCAGTCCAGCAGAGAGCAGCTTCACTCCTGAATCCTTCAGGTCATTGTTACTCAGATCCAGCTCTCTCAGGTGTGAGGGGTTTGACTTCAGAGCTGAGACCAGAGAAGCACAGCCTTCCTCTGTGACTAGACAGCCTGACAGCCTGCAAAGAGTCAAATCATATTAAAACCACACTGCTATTCTTTGGTGGTGAAAATAGTGGCAGTATATTTTTTCAACATATTCAGATATATCAGTGTCCTGAAACCTGCCATATCTATTCATAAATGAATGTTTCATTATTAGAAATGACAAATTATCAAAGTATTGCATGTAGATAGAAAAATGTATAGTACAAATATTTGAGTAGACTGACCAGAGCAGTTTAAAAAGCAGTATCAGTCAAAATACAGACAGTGAGGTATCAGATTTAGATTGTATTGAGTATACAGTCCACACCATATCTAGTTTGACAGTGAAACTGACATTTTAAATGTGGCTCTATACTCCAGCATTTTGGATTTGAGATCAAATGTTTCATATGAGGTGACAGTATATAATGTCACCTTTTATTTGAGGGTATTTTAATACATATCTGTTTCACCGTTTAGAAATGAAAGCACTTTATGTATCTAGTCCCCCATTTGACGAAGTCAAACGTATTCTGACCATTTGACTAATAGTGTATTAACGTAATCAAAAGTTGAGTATTTGGTTGTAAACTCGTTGGTTGTATTTGCAGTTTGTTTTGGGTTATGTTTTGCCCAATAGTAACTGAATGGTGGATGATGACTGGAGTAATTTTCTGTCTAAGTGAGTAGATAACAGGTTTCTGTAGCTGTGCCACTAGAGATCCTGGTTCGAATCCAGGCTCTGTCGTAGCCGGCCGCGACCGGGAGACCCATGGGGCGGCGCACAATTGGCCCAGCGTCGTCCAGGGTAGGGGAAAGAATGGCCGGCAGGGATGTAGTTTGGTTAGTAGAGCATGGCGTTTGCAACACTAGGGTTGTGGGTTCGATTCCCACGGGGGGCCATTATGAAAAAATAAATTAAAAAATAATGTATGCACTCACTAACTGTAAGTCGCTCTGGATAAGAGCGTCTGCTAAATGATGTAAATGTAAATGTTTCTAAACACTACTAAATTAATCCTGATAATGCCATGATTAATACAAATCATGAATGAATCATGAACAATTATGAATGAGAAAGTTACAGAGGCTACAACAAAACATGCTAACCTCTCACCATTACCAATAACAGAGGGGGTATGATCTTTGTTCCTCTGTAACTTTCTCATTCATCATCATTCACGATTCATTCATGATTATTCATAATCATAGTAGCGTCCACATGAATGTAGAAGTGTTCAGAAACATCTTCTATTCTTACTGACAATACAAGTGAAGTGACTCCAAAATGACAGGACATTATTCACCATTCAGTTTCTATTGGGAAAAACATCATCCAAAACACAACCAAGACAAACTGCAAATGCATTCAACAAGTTTGTAGAATCACAAGCTTGATGTAATCACTGCAGGTAAGGAATATGGGACCAAATACTAAACTTCTGACTAAATGAATTTGTCCAAATAATTACGACTTCTTCAAATGGGAGAACTAGACACATAAAATGCTTTCCTATCTAAACGGAAAAACAGATATGTATGAAAAACCTAAAATAAAAGGTGACATTCTGTACTGTTGCCTAATATGAAACATTATATCTGAAATCCAAATTGCTGGAGCATAGCACCAAATGTAAAACTGTAA
The DNA here is from genome assembly GCF_964263955.1 of Coregonus lavaretus. Taxonomy (NCBI): domain Eukaryota; kingdom Metazoa; phylum Chordata; class Actinopteri; order Salmoniformes; family Salmonidae; genus Coregonus; species Coregonus lavaretus. The sequence goes on along the minus strand of NW_028161704.1, from coordinate 770 downwards.
GCTTCACTGTCCAAACACATATGGTGTGGACTATGTGTGCCTGGTAAACACATGTGGATCTGGTGAACAGTCATCACTTGTTGACCAACTACAGGAATACTGACCTCAGAGTCTCCAGTTGACAGTGGGGATTCCCAAGTCCAGCAGAGAGCAGCTTCACTCCTGAATCCTTCAGGTCATTGTTACTCAGATCCAGCTTTCTCAGGTGTGAGGGGTTTGACTTCAGAGCTGAGACCAGAGAAGCACAGCCTTCCTCTGTGACTAGACAGCCTGACAGCCTGCAAAGAGTCAAATCATATTAAAACCACACTGCTATTCTTTGGTGGTGAAAGTAGTGGCAGTATATTTTTTCAAAATTTTCATTCATACCAGTGTCCTGAAACCTGCCATATATATATATAATTATTAGAAAAAATCATAATATTGTGTGTAGAGAGAAAAATGTATAGTACGAATATTTGAGTAGACTGACCAGAGCAGTTTAAAAAGCAGTATCAGTCAAAAGACAGACAGTGAGGTATCAGATTTAGATTGTATTGAGTATACAGTCCACAGTATATCTATTTTGACAGTGAAGCTAACATTTTAAATGTGGCTCTGTACTCCAACATTTTGGATTTGAGATCAAATGTTTCATATTAGGCGACAGTATATAATGTCACCTTTTAATTTAGGGTATTTTCATACATATCTGTTTCACCGTTTAGAAATGAAAGGACTTTATGTATCTAGTCCCCTATTTGAAGAAGTCATAAGTATTCTGACCAATT
>NW_028161705.1:0-45656 GCF_964263955.1 Coregonus lavaretus | reverse complement strand
AAAGCAATGGTGTTCCAAAAAAGGTCCAGTTGCCAGGACCACAAAAACAAATTACATCTAGACACCGTTGTCCTAGAGCACACAAAAAACTATACATACCTCGGCCTAAACATCAGCGCCACAGGTAACTTCCACAAAGCTGTGAATGATCTGAGAGACAAGGCAAGAAGGGCCTTCTATGCCATCAAAAGAAACATAAAATTCGACATACCAATTAGGATCTGGCAAAAAATACTTGAATCAGTTATAAAACCCATTGCCCTTTATGGTTCTGAGGTCTGGGATCTGCTCACCACCAAGAATTCATAAAATGGGACAAGCACCAAATTCTGCAAAAAATATCCTCCGTGTACAACGAAAAACACAAAATAATGCATGCAGAGCAGAATTAGGCCGATACCCACTAATTATCAAAATCCAGAAAAGAGCCGTTAAATTCTATAACCACTTAAAAGGAAGCGATTCCCAAACCTTCCTTAACAAAGCCATCACCTACAGAGAGATGAACTTGGAGAAGAGTCCCCTAAGCAAGCTGGTCCTGGGGCTCTGTTTACAAACACAAACAGACCCCACAGAGCCCCAGGACAACAACACAATTAGACCCAACCAAATCATGAGAAAATAAAAAGAGAGTTACAAGACACATTGGAAAGAATTAACAAAAAAAACAGATCAAGCTAGAATGCTATTTGGCCCTAAACACAAAATTAGGTGGAAACTGAGCTGCACTTCCTAACCTCCTGCCAAATGTATGACCATATTAGAGACATATATTTGCCTCAGATTACACAGATCCACAAAGAATTCGAAAACAAACCCAATTTTGATAAACTCCCTTATCTACTGGGTGAAATACCACAGTGTGTCATCACAGCAGCAAGATTTGTGACCTGTTGCCACAAGAAAAGGGTGACCAGTGAAGAACAAACACCATTGTAAATACAACCCATATTTATGTGTATTTATTTTCCCATTTGTACTTTAACTATTTGCACACTGTTACAACACTGTATATATACATACTATGACATTTGAAATGTCTTTATTCTTTTGGAACTTCTGAGTGTAATGTTTACTGTAAATTTGTATTGTTTATTTCACTTTTGTTTACTATCTACTTCACTTGCTTTGGCAATGTTAACATCTGTTTCCCATGCCAATAAATCCCTTAAATTGAAATTGAATTGAATTGAGTTGAGAGAGATGGAGGGAGAGAGAGGGAGATGGAGGGAGGGCGGGAGAGGGAGATGGAGGGAGGGAGAGGGAGATGAAGGGGGGAGAGAGATATGGAGGGAGGGAGGGAGGGAGGGAGGGAGGGAGGGAGGGAGAGAGAGAGAGAGAGATGGAGGGAGGGAGGGAGGGAGGGAGGGAGGGAGGGAGGGAGGGAGGGAGGGAGGGAGATGAAGGGAGAGAGAGAGAGATGGAGGGAGAGAGAGAGATGGGAGGGAGAGAGAGAAGTGTCACCAATTGGTTGAGTGACTGTGAACCACGTTGAGGCCACACAGTGTGCTTGAAATGAGTTTCTCAGCATCACTGCTGAGTCTATTCTTCACAACCACTGTTGTACTTATCCTCAACCATACAGTATATTCAGTCATTCATATTTTGCAGGCTATTGGCTAGGCTATCCTTGATGTTTACTGTAATTAAATGTATACAATAAACAAAACATGTCTATTTTCCCTCTGGACAAACCCCACTCTTGCTTTGCAGTGGTTGGAACATGATCTTAGACTGATTAATTATGCCCATCACAGTTAGCCCCTCATAGGCCGCGTGTACGTGTGTGTATGCGTGTGTGTGTTTCCCATCCTAATGGCTAGTGTTTATGGTGAGAGCGGAGGAAGTGGTGGTTTAGGTGAGGGAACCCTTATGGAGCTGTTTTAATTAAGGTGGAGACGACACCTCTTCTCCATCTTCTCCCCTGCTCATCTTTCAGCTGGGAGACAGGGGAACTGTGACACCGGCACTGCCGGCATGCCTCTGATTAAAGCAGGGCCTCATTTACCACAGCCCACTGTCAACAAAACACCACTAATGGCATTAAGACCTGGGGGCCACCGGGGCCACAGGACCAAACCTAGGGGACAATTCCCAGAGAGGCTCAAATGAGAGAAAACAAATGTAGCCTAATCTCTGATACGAGAGCCTAATCTCCCACTGATCTTATCTGGTAGGAGGACTCATATGTTATGTTACGTTACAGGGAGCATGGCCTGTGTGTTTGTGTTGTGTTTGTGTGTGTTGTGTGTGTGTGAGTGTGTGTGTGTGTGGGTGTGTGTGTGTGTGTGTGTGTGTGTGTGTGTGTGTGTGTGTGTGTTTGTGTGTGTGTGTGTGTGTGTGTGTGTGTGTGTGTGTGTGTGTGTGTGTGTGTGTGTGTGTGTGTGTGCAGGGGCCAAGGGAGAAGCCTTAAGCAGATAAAGGCTTTTATTCTCTGAGCCCTGGCCTTTTGTGGTGAGGTTAGTTGGTTTGTCTATGTGGCTTTTTCTGAAGGTGATTTAGGCTGCTTAGTGGTTGGTGGATGTTTTCGGGATAGCCTACCTTTCTTCTCAGAAACCTGTCACTGACCCCTCTCTGTCAGAGCAGACCTCTTTCCTGTTCTGTCATCACCTGAGGGGGAGTGGGCATGAGCCCTGTCCAACCCTGTCACACCGTTCCCCATTCTAACTATGACCTCATACATGTCCCCTACAATTCATCCATCACTTCCTCTATATATAGTGGCTGGGAATCGGACAATCTCCAAATAGCTGCGTGATCCCTTTGAAGGTTAGGAGAACAAAGCCTTTGTGTCCTTATACACTTAGAGAACAGTCGGAGCTGGAATCCTGACCATGAGGGTTGTGTCAGCCAGTCTGTTAACACCACAGCTCCTCTGGTGTGTCTAGTAGACCACTAATGTGTGTTAGTCTGCCCCCCCCCACACACACACACACACACACATACACACACACACACACACCGGGCTAGGATTGCTTCGCAACACTACTAACCATGGGCCAACTGGGCTGAAGTAACTCCATTGGCAATAACTCCCTCCTCCCGCCGGCCACTGCTCCACCACGGCTCCCACTGCACATTTTGACACGTTACATATTTAACATGAGCAGTAGGGTAGTATAAAGTTTAATGCTAAAGCGAGGTCACTTCTCTTTGGTGCTCATTGTGCTTTTTACAGTCTTCTTATTAGTCGGCCCAGCGAGGAAAATTTCACTGCGGTCTTTTATTGATTTATGTCAATAGCCATTAGGTTGGCTTTGCCTTTTTCTCTGTTTAATAGCGGCATGCATCAGGCTAGAGGCTGCGTTAAAAGACCCAGGGATAATAATGTGATGATTAATTAGGAAAGTTAGTTTCTTGTAAAGTGACAGCTCTTCTTTAAGCGGGGCTGTAAACTTTTATTGGATCATACAGCTGACCTCAAATTGGAAATTTGTGTTGGAAGCAGCCTGTCTCTCTCACCATTACTGCTCCTGCCTGTTGTTCATTTTATATCTGTCTAATAAAAAACAGTGGGAGGGAGGGGGCTACGGGTGGGTCGGGTAGGGGCATGTGCTACATGCTGAACACTCCGCCCCACTGTCTCCCCCCTCTGGCCCAGTCAACGAGGGGCTCCCTAAACTTGACACACGATGTGGAGCCGTCAACCCACCTTGGTCATAATCTCAGAGACACATTAAATATGTCCTTCTCAATACATTTCCATCCAATGATTCAATCTTCTTGTGCCACACTTGATTTTCATGAGTCAAACATTTTAAATGCACACATACATTTCCAAGCAATTGTCTTAATGAAAGCATCCACTCCTTGATGATAAAACAGCCATGGGGATGTGAAAGAGGTAGCCCTTAGTGGTGGAGGGGAGTAACATCAGTGTTAGCTGTGCTAGGCTATGGCGCTAACGCTCCGCTAAAACACTAGTGCTAACAGAGGTTATGCTAGTGCTCCACTCTGCAGGGTCGGACCTCTGCCTCTCCCTGACGTCACTAGTACTCCACTCTCCACTGCAGGGTTGGCCCTCTCCCTCTCCCTGGGCCTTCCCAGTGTTTATAGAGAAGCCAGTGTAATGTGAAGAGGCAGAGAAGGAAGTGCACACTGTGGCTCCTTGATTACCGCCCTGGGGAGCCCTAACCATGGAACCACTTAAAAGATAATGCCCAAATTATGTTTTCAAACTCCTGGCCGCCTAGTTGGCCAAGTTGAAACAATATCACTGATGTAAAGGAAATGGGACTTGAATGGCACTGTTTACAGTTGTTGGATGTTCACACATAAGAAGCAAATTCCAACATAAACATCCACTTAGTGCATGTAAATCTGAATGCTATTAATAAAGCCCTTTTATCTTCTCCCCTGGAGTGTGGCCCCCGAGGCCACTAGGGGTAATCTGGCCCTCACTCACTAGCTGACTAACTCTCCCTCTCTCTTCTCCCATGCTATCCATTTTCTCTTTCACACTTTCAGACTTCCTCTCTCTCTCTCTCTCTCTCTCTCTCTCTCCCTCTCTATCCCTCTCTCTCTCTCTCTCTCTCTCTCTCTACCCCTCTCTCTCTCTCTCGCTCTCTCTCTCTCTCTCTCTCTCTCTCTCTCTCTCTCTCTCTCTCTTTCTCTCTATCCCTCTCTCTCTCTCTATCTCTCTCTACCCCCCTCTCTCTCTCTCTCTCTCTCTCTCTCCCTCTCTATCCCTCTCTCTCTCTCTCTCTCTCTCTCTCTCTCTCTCTCTCTCTCTCTCTCTCTCTCTCTCTCTCTCTCTCTCTCTCTCTCTCTCAATTCAATTCAATTTTCAATTTAAGGGCTTTATTGGTATGGGAAACTTATGTTAACATTGCCAAAGCAAGTGAAGTAGTAACAGTAAACATTACACTCAGAAGTTCCAAAAGAATAAAGACATTTCAAATGTCATATTATGTATATATACAGTGTTGTAACAATGTGCAAATAGTTAAAGTACAAATGGGAAAATAAATACACATAAATATGGGTTGTATTTACAATGGTGTTTGTTCTTCACTGGTCGCCCTTTTCTTGTGGCAACAGGTCACAAATCTTGCTGCTGTGATGGCACACTGTGGTTTTTCACCCAGTAGATTAGGGAGTTTATCAAAATTGGGTTTGTTTTCAAATTCTTTGTGGATCTCTCTAATCTGAGGGAAATATGTGTCTCTAATATGGTCATAGATTTGGCAGGAGGTTAGGAGGTGCAGCTTAGTTTCCACCTCATTTTGTGGGCAGTGTGCACATAGCCTGTCTTCTCTTGAGAGCCAGGTCTGCCTAAGGCGTCCTTTCTCAATAGCAAGACTATGCTCACTGAGTCTGTACATAGTCAAATATTTCCTTAAATGTGGGTCAGTCACAGTGGTCAGGCCACTGTGTACTCTCTCTCTCTCTCTCTCTCTCTCTCTCTCTCTCTCTCGCTTGCTCTCCTCTGTGTGTCATTCTGGCAAAGCCTAGGTCTCTGGGCAATGGATTCCTATTCCCAAATACCTCATTTGCTCTCTGTTGCCCCATGTAAAGTACTGAGAGCTCATTCTAGCCCTCCTTTTTACCCTTCCATTCCCCAGACTGTTGTACACACCACAGAGATGTTTTGCCCTAGTAAACCCTGTGATGTCCCCGTAGATGGAGAGGGTTTGACTGCTGCTTTCCCTGGCTCTCTGCAGGCTCTCTCCCTCTCTGTCCCCTTCTCTCATGCAGAGGACAGTGACGTTCCTATGGTTCTCACTTACATATTGTTGCTCTACTCATAGATCTGTTCTGACAGAGCGAATGCCTTTGTCTCGCTCTTTCAAATACAGCTCCGTCTTCTCAGGGATTGTTTTTCTTATTCCTGTCGACAGAAAGTTGTTTTTGCTGTCTCCGCTCTCTGCGTGTCCACGACAGGAGTGCTTCCTGCAGTGTGTGTGCGTGTGTGTCTCTCGTTCTGAGTGTGTGTGTCTGTGTGTGCAGCCTGGTCACTCAGCAGCGTGTGTGTGTGCGTGCGTAGATGCGTGTGTGTTTGTGTGTGTCCGTGTGTGTGTGTGCGTATTTCAGTGTTAGACCGAGGCTGCTTTTATGTCAGTGCCAAATGTGGAGAAACAGTATCCTCTTATGAAGGACTGCCTCTTGTGCTGCTCTGGGGTTCCCACTCTCACTCAGCTCTGAAGAGCCAAAAACCTCCATCTGATGTTCAGATCTCTGTTATTTGTCCATGAAACGACAACTGAGAAAAGCCTATACCTGAGGGACCAGTCCACTCATCTCCTCGTACACCATGTGGACACGTCAACATGAAGGGCCAGTCTGCTCCTTTGCTGTCCTAAACTACTCTTAATTCATTGCCAGCGACCAGCATCTGACTTTACTTTGCTTCTCTTTGTAAACAAAATGTAGCTTGGTTTAATAAAGTCCTTTACAGGAAGTTTGTACGTGCAATATCCTGTTTGGGCCAAGGAAGTGCGAACTGAACTGGCGATCTCCCAAAAGCTTCAATGTTTGTGTCAGGTCCCACCTAAAGCAGTTCCATGTTTCAGCCCTGAGTCCTTGAGACGCAGAGTAGCAGCTCAGCTCTCTGTGTTGTTGTGTTGGTGTCAGGCGACCATCTTGAGTGTGTGTGTCTCGGTCACTGTTGTCTAGTGGTTTGGTCCGGTCTCCAAGCAGATGGCAGCACAGTTTAGCGCGAGTCGCACACAAGGAGCACACCGTGGCACAGGTTTCACCATCATAACACATCTTGTAAGGCCTCTGACAGACAGCACACAGCGCTCTCTCCAGCCTTATCCCCACTCGTCACACGGACGTGCCTGACCTCATTCACATAGGTTAGTGCGCTCCTATTGCCAGAGCTTGACATTTCCTCTCCACTGGATACATTCCCTTTCCCTTCTACAATGGCTTTGGCCAAGTTTAAAGATGATGCATTGAAGCACTTTAAGGTGCTGTGTACCACCGACACAGTGCATTTACAGTGCATTTATCTTACTTTTTTGTTTAAAATAAATGCACTGTTGGTTAAGGGCTGTAAGTAAGCATTTCACTGTAATGTCTGCACCTGTTGTATTCGGCGCATGTGACCAATAAAATTTGATTTGATTTGATTTGATTTGATTTATAGCCGAACAACTCTGAATAACTCTTAAGTGTAATGTTTATCAGGACTTAAGTTTAGCATTCATGTTTTTACGATTCGTTTTTTTATTAGTGTGATAGCCGATAGCCTTTTGACTTTGATGAAACAAAATGGCCGCCTTTGCGTCACTTCTTGTATATGAAATCCAATATGGCGTGTCAGAAGGTGCTGTGACCTTATTATGAGGTCTGTGGTGTTAGTTCTTTATCACATCTCTGTTGCTTCATACTGATGATGGAAAATACATCATGGCTGCCAGAGGTTGCTTTGAAATCTGCACTCTTACCTTTGATTCTCACAACACTATACAGAACATATCTGGACACTATAAATAAATATTTATTCAATAAGATTAACTTTTCTCTCAACAGCTGCATGGCATTTGATATAAATGGACAAACTCCAGGTATTGCTCTTTTTTATTTAATCTTAGAATACAGCATCACCGTCAGTTTTTTTTGTTTTTTTTTCTCCATAAAATGCTAAACATGAGCTGTGTTATTATATGAAGTAATGGAAAACATCAAATACATATGTAAATAAATAGTGGATATATGATCATATTTTACATTTCTATTATTATGTTAGAATAAGCTGCAATGAACAAATAGTAACATACTGTATTTTGTAAGTACTATCGACACGTCTCTTTAGAATATGTAAAATACTAGATACTTAAATAATCACAACAAACATAAAGAGTGAATTCCTACCTTTCAACTGTCACCTTTTTCTTAGAGCACCATCTCTAAATGGATGTGTTTTTATAGAGGCCTCTCTCTGAGTCTTGAAAAAAGCTTGTCTGGCAGTTTGATTGACAGGGGTGGCATTGGAGCGGGCTGGCCAGGACAGAGCCCATATCCTTTACACCGGCTGGAAGTAGAGTAGGGGCCGGCTGGAAATGGCATCTCCCGGGGAAAGCCAACAACTGGCCATCACCCTGGCCGTTCGTCTTCATCAATCAACCTGCGTTTGTTGACCAAGCAACATGATGTCACTATTAATTTCATGCATTTCCCTAACGGGGTCCAAGAGAGATGGAGGGAGAGCCCTACCCTCTCAGTAGGCATTTCCTGTCCCCTGTTGCATTGTGGGATATGTCTGTTTCCTCTGAAGCGATCAGTTTGACTTTTCAAAGTTTTCTCCTCCTTTTGATTTTTTCTTCATTCCTTCATTCCTGTCTGCCCATTTCCCCCCCATGAGATGTTTGCTTTGCTTTGTCAATAATTATGTTAGTGGTAAGCAGATATGCTGTGTTTGTAGCCTTCTTATGTGAATACTAGTGATGATTTCCATTTATTTTGCCGAGGCATACACTGAATTGAATGTACTGAACGGTTTGATCAAATCTCAGATTTGGTGAACAGATCCTACCGCCGCTGCGCTCAGATCAGCACATTAGCGTTTCATTTGAAAGAATGGTGTCAGTGTGTTGACAAGCCCATGATACGTTGGTGGCTTCTAAGGGAAAATGTTTAAAGCGGATAAATGCCTTAGGACTCTAACTGTCTGTCTTATTTTCATGATTGTAGTTTATTTCTGGTGATTATGAAAAGCTGCTTGAAACAGGCTTTGGGGATGTTGATTTATTAGCTTCACATGAAAAGGGGCTCTTCGCACCATGATTTCACACAAATACCTAATGTTATCTCATCTGACTCTTGTGTATCTGTATTTACTGTTTACATGCATTGCTTTTATTTCATCCCTTTGATTATTTCATAGAAAGTGGAAGGGAGTGGCAAATTATATTCTTGTTTTTTCTCTCTCTCGCTCCCACCCCTCTCTCTCTCTGTCTCTCTCTCCTCCCCTTTCTCTCACTCTCTTCCAACATCTCTCCCTCCCCTTTCTCCCTCCCTCTCGGTCCTACTCTCGCTACCTCCCTCTCCACTCTCTCTTTCTCTCTCTCTCCCTCTCCACCTCTCTCTCCTCTAGCTTTAAGAGGCTTAGCCCCAGCTTAGCGCCCAGGTCAACCTGCCCTTTGCCCTTCATCTGTCAGCCTTTTGATCTGCTGCCAGCCTGGCCGCTCGCTCGCTACGCCCTGCCTTTAACGTGGCGTCTGGGGGTCAGGGGAGGGCACCGCTTCAGGACCCCTCACCCCCTCTTCACCCCTCCCTCCACCTTCACCTCCACAACCTCCCACCCACCACCTTTACAGATGTGGCTGTCTCTAGTGCCCCCCTCCATCCCACCTCAATCCCCAATGCCCCCTGCCCCAGTGTCCATTATTATTTTATAGTTTGGTTCTGCATTCCTTTACCTCAGCCTGTGGTAGAAGGCAGCCTTTTGGCTTTATTGCTTACACATGTCCGTGCTTCTCTCCCTTAGAGGGGAGAGACAAAACACCGAGAGGAGGATGGCCAATAGGGGCCGGCGGGCTAAACTCTCCCCACCTTGAACTAATCGTCAGGGGGCCGGAGAGTTGCGGTGCCTTAGTCCTGTGCCAGCGGGGTTTCAATTTGTAGAGGCATAAACAGATACTAAAGCCACAGTAATGGCACAGTGATTTATCAAGCCAGTTCACGTCAAATTATCACAGCGCCCCCTGCTGTCAGGCCTAATAATGCCCCCTGAGCCCCCTCAGCCTGGGCCCTGCCTCAGAGCTGCACCCTGGTCACAGTTCATTACTGAGTGCTCAAACATGTGTCCTTCTGTCTGGTTTCCCTCTGAGCGTGACGCCTCACACCAGTCAATGATCATCCCGGACACACACTCATGAGAATCAAGAGTTTTTTTGGTTTAAGTGGAGGTTTGTGTGTGTGTGTGTGTGTGCGTGTGCGTGTGTGTGTGTGGTAATTATAGTAATTCATATAATAATCCCGTTTTTATTCATGTAAACAGTATGTAGTATTATAATATCAAACACATGTTATCTATAATTTACTCTTTCTCTGCTCCTCACCTGGCATGTATAACCATAGCCCTTTAAAGTCTTGCTATGGAAAAACAAGAGACAGAAAAAAATGACAAGTCAAGTTGAATAGTGTACGTGAGTATGGGTCAGGTATGTAACAGAATCTAGCTTGAAATAAACAGATTATTTTTCTGTAGCGAAACCATGTTTCAATTAAATTTTGCGCCAGAACACTGCGTGGGCTTTTGATCCTTCCCAGCGTAGCCCAACACATGGATAATATATCTTTCAAAGATAAAGGTAAAAATGTGCTCTGCTCCGTTCAGTGATGATGTCATCCAGTTGCAGGGCTGTGCTGGAAGCCAAGCCTGGGAGAAAGACAAACTTTCACAAGAAAGGCTATCCCAGGGATCACAGGGGTGATCTCCGAGCTGTTGGTGAAATCAATTACACATTGTCCAAACTGTGATTCCGGCTGTAGGAACTTAATCTCCAGGGCCTTCTGCTGAGGATCATCCACGATGAGGTCCGACGTTGTTTTCCCCCTCGCTAGTGTCCACTCCCCTACTCCTTCACTCTCCTACTACTCTACACCCCTCTCCCCTATCCTCGGCCAGTAACCCTCCCTCCCCTCCACTTCGCTACATTTGTGTGCTGCTTACAATTCAGTGGAGACCCATTCATCATCATTTGCCGGCGTATCTGTCTTGAGCGCCCGCGCTTTGATCATGTTGTATTTTATACCTTACATCTGTTCTACATTTAACCTTCTGTAATGCTGTTGCTCAAAAACTATTACCTGGCTTTACAAAGGAACGGTTTGATTGGAGACCTTGTAGCACGCGTAAATCCAGCATCCTCTTCATTTGTTATGGGCCAGTAAATGAATAATCCCTTGTTCCTGTACACAGAGGAATGCCATGCTTCCCAGATCCTCCTGTATTGATATCCTGTCTCTGTAGGGGATAGGAAAGTCCTCCAACGCTATCCCATGATTCAGCCTGCCTACCGTGAGCTTCTCTCTTTTCTTTCAAGCTTATCTGCCCCTAAATCATCATCATCTTCCGTCTCTCACGTATAAACCTTTCTATTTCCAAAATAGTATTTTTCCTCCATGCACCTGGATGTACACAACCTGTTTTGTTTTCAGCATGACTATACATTTCCCACATTCCTATCTTCTCCAAACCCTACCTAATTCCACCTGTGTATTTGACATGAATTCTCTGAGGCTTTATCCACTGTATTCCTCCCATTCCTCCTCTCCCCATTCTCTTCCCTGTTAATCACTGTATTCCTCCCATTCCTCCTCTCCCCATTCTCTTCCCTGTTAACCACTGTATTCCTCGCACTGCTCTCCTTACTGTCATCGTCCTCTCCTCTCCCTCTCCCCGTCTCCTCCCCTCCTCCTCCTCTCCCCTGGAGGGGTGACTGTGCCCCTGGAGCATCAGGCCCGACCCCCTCTCCTCCCCCTCTCCTCCAGCATGCTAATCAGACCTAATCAGAAGTGAAATGCGTTTTTCTAAGGAAGTAGCTGGAAAATTTCACAATCTGCATTTCTCAGACCAAACTGATTAGAGAAACATTATCCTGCTTTCAGAGTCACTTCCAATCTGCCTTTAATCTGTCACTTCAATCGCCGAATTATTTAGTCAATGACCTGGGGACGCAGTTTTACTAAACAATCAAATGCATGCCATAACACTTTCCTCATTTCTGCAATGATATCTCTGGTTACATGTAATGTTGTCCTTTTGAGCTGAATTGGTAGAGGTGCATGCGCACCTGTGTGTGTGTGTGTGTGCGCATGCTTGTGAATGTGTGCGCATGCTTGTGAGTCTCTGTGTATGATTATAATAGATGCAGTATCTGTGTTAGTGTTATTACAGCATAGTGCCTCCCGCATCCATGTGTGTCTGTATGTGTGTTCCTGTTAGCATGTCTGTGTCTCCAGGTGTGTTTGTTTAGAAGCTGCTGAGCTGTGAATGCTAGCAGGGCTAATACAGTTTAGCCCTTGGTTGTAAGAGCCTTTGGGGAGCGAGGGAGAGGGCAGGGGAGTCATGTTATTGGAAAGGTCATGATTACAGTAGGGGGTCAGAATAACTCGCTGACACTCCCTATACACAACTGCCTGCTTCTGTGCCTGGGGGTATCTACAACTATATTGAGTATTGACTATATGTCACAGCAATAAAAAGGAAATCTGTTCTCTGTTGCCAAATGTTTTACCTTCAAAGAGTGTACAGTAGAGTTAGAAAGTCAGGACAAAACAGAAAGGTAGCTTCAATGTCAATAAGGCGATCTTGTTGACATTTTATGAAAAAATACTAGTTTACTAGGGAATACTACAGTACTTACTATAGAATTATGTAGGAAATTGTAGTAAACTGTAGTATACTGTAGAATACTATACTACACACTGTAGTATCCCTTGATCATGTGTAGTACTTGCTATATAATTGTGTAGTATACTGTAGTAAACTGTTGTATACTATACTACAAACTGTAGCATCCCCAATCAAGTGTAGTATTTACTTTATAATTCTGTAGTAAACTGTAGCATACTATACTACACACTGTAGTATCCCTTGATCATGTGTAGTACTTACTATAGAATTTTGATGTATACTGTAAAATACTTAAGAAAATGTTTTATTTTATTTAGCCTTTATTTAACGAGAGAAGTCACATTGATATGTACATCTCTTTTTCAAGTGTGCCCTGACCAAGCAGCATACATAAAGATACACATGAGAGACAACATCACATAAAACAGAACAATGAATCGAAGTTGAAACAGTGTAAAGTGCATAAGAGAGCAGGTTTCAGAACATGTGCAATATGTGGTCAACTGCCCTCCAATCTGGGATTTAAAATCACCAATCAGTGCTTCTGCAAACTGTTCCAAGATGATGTGGCAGCAAAGCTAAACCCACTCTTACCAAATTCTTACCAAACTTGGGAACATTGTATAAAATAGAGTTTTGTGATCTCAGATGGTATTGTCCATGACTCTGTAGGGTGAATAAAGTGCTTAAATATAATGGCAGCTGCCCTAAGATGGCCTTGTAGACAAACATGTACCAGTTAGTCTCTGGTAAAGTGATGTGCACGAGGTCTTGTGTTGGTTACAAATACTATACTACACACTGTAGTATCCCTCGATCATGTGTAGTACTTACTATAGAATTCTGTAGTAAACTGTAGGATACTGTAGAATACTATACTACACACTGTACTATCCCTCGATCATGTGTAGTACTTACTATATAATTATGTAGTAAACTGTAGTATACTGTAGAATGCTGTACTACACGTTATATTGATATGCTACCCTGCCCATTCCCCTCCCCCATATCCCAATTTGTGCCACCCATGAGTGAGAAATCTACATGCCAAGTATAGAACATATATTGTGTTCTCTGCAGGTTATGGAAAATATGCTATTTTAATATTTGTCCAGTAGGTTTGCTGAAGGAGAAAGTCCCCACTTCTATGACCAGGTTTCCATCCAACCATTTTATGTGAGTAAAGTACATTAAAACATGTCACGACGGGGCTGATGGGAACAGCAAGTGTGTCGGTAAACTTTCCAAATGTCGACAAACCAAAATACGCTAGACAAGGTGGGATCTTTTTGTGTCTGTAAAATTCATTATGCGAGAAATGGCAATGGAAACGCCTTTTAATGTGCAAATATTTATATTGTAAACCATCATATCGAAGTAAACTTGGAGTCACGCGATAATATGTTATGTGGTCCACCCACTACAACGCATGCAGTTTATTAGGCTACAGATGAAATAAGTTATGATGAACTTCACAGGGTGGTGAAAGTGCACGGTGATGAGCTTGATGCTCCTTTCCAATAAATATTGAGGGTATTATTCTTGTGACATGATGATCGATGCGTGGCTGCCTTTTGACAAATAAAGATAATCTTCCTCTTTTGTCCATAATAATCTCATCATGTAGGGTAACCCACATTGTATCTGCGAGCTGTTGGCATATTCGCTATATAACTGATTTTTTTTTTGTGACAAAACCATCAGTAGAGTTGAAAATTAGATGTAAATCCATTTACCTTTATTCGGTATTATGGGAATTTAACCATAATTTTTATGTGCAATAAATCATCACGCAAAGCCTTTTAGCTGCAACAAGTCAATTTCATGGAAACACATCTCTGGTGGAAACATGTTTTGTTTTTATGCGGATTTTAGAATATTCTCATTAAAATCTGTCACCAATTGAGTGGAAACCTATCTTAAGTCAAAGATAATTTAACAAAAACACTGTAGTAAATACTACAGTAATGTCCTCAAAAACAGTATTTATATTATAGTAAACTATAGTATTTTTTCATGTGGGTCTTGCAAAGAACTGAAATGTTTTTCTTTCAGACTGTGTTTTGCCTCTTTTAGCCTCTTCTAGCCAGACTTTTTTGATGGAGATTCTATTAGCCAAACATAGCAGAAAATAAGTACTTTGAGCATTGAGATTCAGCCCAAGACCCCAAGGACCACAAAAAAACAAGCAATTGAGGGCCATTGGGAGCTATAGGTATTGCTAAAAGGTTACAATTGGTCAAGGTCAAGGGATATCATGTTCACTGGAATAGTTCAAGGGATTGAATGAGTTTTGACTGGTTAATCTGTCTACAAACACAGACAGAGAGAGAACGAGAGAGTACATCATTTAGAGAGAATAAAGAGAAAGAGAGAGGGAGGGGAGGGCTTTGAACCTACCGCCCGGCGTGGCCCACTTACGATGGGACCGGCCTCACAAAGACCCAGCGTACCGGCCGGCCGATAAGGATCCAGACCCCAGCACTGAGCAGCACAGCTGTCCCTCTTTCATCTTTCTTTCCACTGGTCGCCTCCCTCCCTCCTGTGTTGGTGCCCCCTCGCTCCTGTTATCATGGTGGATTCTGTAGAGTCATCACGCTTATTTGTACCCGACACCCAATCTGCAAATAAACCGTCTCTGAAATGTGCTTTTAAAAGAGTGTAGGAAAACATTCCACAGTCTGGCCAGACCAGGGGGCAGAGCTCATGGCTTGAGGCCAGAGGACTACAGAGGCAAAGCCAGCTTGTACTTAACACCTTAACCCAGCACCATAGACCCAACACCACCACAGGTCATGAACCCTAGGAGGGAGGGAGCACTTTGACCATGGGAAAGGCAACATTGAAGCCAATGCAAAAACATAATCTTCATACTTATTCAGTATTGTCAAATTCACATAATTTGGCCATTACTGTAGTTGCTCAATACCAATTTCACAACATAATAAGGCCAATAAATATGGAGACATTTTGACAATATCAAGTTCATATTATTGCTTTGTATTTGTTGAACAAAAAACATTGACCTGTATACTTTATGTTATTGTGAAAATCCCATCAACTCATATTTAACTTCAAGTGCTAACCCCGACAGAAACAAACAAAAAACGACAATGGCAATTTCTGTTACAGCTAAATATTAATCAGTGAAAATATTGACGTGCTGATATTTCTAAAGTCCAAACCCCACAAGGAGAGAGGCCTTTAATAACAGCTGGTGTGGTAATAGAGAGAGGGGAGCTGGAGGGGGAGATGGGGGGGTTGATGGGAGAGCTATTTCAGGAATGGCGGAGAGGAATACTATCGATCGGGACACTTAGACTTGATAAGGACGTCAGCCTTAAGAGGAGCAAGGTAATCATTAAATACACCAGTTGGCCACTGTGGGTTGTGCTAAATATATTTGTTTCGTGTTTCGTCTCTCTTCTCTTTTTCCTTTGTTGCCAGAGGTGAAAGGCAAATCTCATCTCCATCAGGCTAAATTGTGGCGGCAGCATTATCAGTAGGAAAGACCTGGGGATCTGACAGCTCCCTCTCCATGATGATTAATTACTTCTCTCTGGGCCTGGGTGTGTGTGTGTGTGCTCTTGTGTGTGCCCCTGCTCCTTTGGAAGTGGCTGGAGGCGACGGGTGATAAGTGCTGCCCTTATTACTGGGCGCAGTGGGAGAAGAGAAGGGGAGAAGGCCTCCCTCCACCTCCACCTCAGCAGCACTGCGCTAAAGCAGCCCAATCACCAATCACATCTACCACACACCAGGCTGGCCTAGAGGAGCGGAGCGACGGGGTAACTAGGCCTTTGTTTACGTCTCTCTTTAGGCACTAATGGATCGGTCCGATCATACCCTCATCAGTGTGATATTGGTTTAATCCCTCCTTGCTCTCTTTCATCTCTCTGACTCTCTCTGTCTCTCTCTCTCTCTCTCTCTCTCTCTCTCCCCTCTCCTCAGGGTTATATGGTTTTGATCTCCCCTCTAATCACTTTGGCTGTCTGGATTGGGTTTACAGACTCTTTAGAGCTCTCTATTTCCCCTTGCCAAGGGGAGGAGGGATGCCTTGCCTCTCTCACACCTCATCTCACTTCTGAGGGACAGAATTAATCACTTTTGGACATAGAGAACTATAGCAATTTAATACAGTATTAGCAGCATCATAGTTCCAATCACCTGGTAGGAAAATTGTGAATTCATTGGTTGAAGAGTGCATTTAAATCTACTTGTATCTCAATAGACCCATGACTGGTAGGCCTACAGATTGTGTTCTGAAGGTTCAGCTGGCCTATAAGTATATTGTCTCCCTATAGGCTTCATTGTCGTCTGACGTGCATGGCCACCACTCTCCCTGAGGCTGTGTGTATGTATGTTTGAGAGGGCGTGCGTGTGTCTGTGTGTGTCTGCTTGTGTGTGTCTGCGTGTTTGTGCATGTGTGTGTGTGTGTGTGTGTGCATGTGTGTGTGTGTCAGAACAGGCATATGTAGGAGGAGAGGTTCATTATTGGTGCTGTCTGTCAGTGGTCTCCCTGAAGGCCTGTGAGACAGAGAGAGACACGCTAGCTAGAGAACTGTATCGCTACCCGCCGCCATACATACAACACGCCTGTCACACGCCTGTCCCCGACCATGTCCCCACATGTCATTATGATGTCATCCAGATGGACACATCTGTCTGTTTTGCCCGGAAACAAATCTGCTAACGCTGTGAGAGAGAGAGTCATGAAAACCTGTTTCAACCTGTCTCTCTCCAGCACCAGGGTTTTATTGGTTTGTATCCAGCCGCTGGCAGTGGCGGTGGCGGCCGTCATGATGTATAGTGGGAGAATGAAAGACGCTGCGTGGCGAGCCGTGTTAGATCCCCAAGATAACACGCGTTTGGATGTCAATATTGTGTTAAAAGCCAATGTTCTCCCTTGTCCCCTCACATCATTATTAGAACCTCTATAGATTAGATTTGTATTCCGGAGGAGGGCCCCGGCTCTGTGGCTATCAGTTATTCTGCTGCACTGTATAAGCTTATGTTTCCAACAAATGTTTTTTTAATGGCTGTAGCCTGTCATTCAGCTTATTGGCCTGCCATTTGTCCCCTCCCCCCCACCCTCCTCCTCCTCCTCCCCCTCCTCCTCCTCCCCCTCCAAGAGGAGCGTTGGTTGTCATCATTAGACGAAGATGAGGTGAACCTTTCCAGGGCCTGAGACCTTTTCCTTCCTGGGAATCAAAGCTCGGAGCATCGGAGCAACCCCTCCCAGATCATTTCCCATGTTCCCCAGCTTTGTTTTGTTCATCTGCACAGCATGAAAATAAAGGAATATGGCAACATTATGGCATTTGAAGTCAATATGTATTATAAAATCAATCTAGATGAAGATCTGCCCATCGCTCTAATTAGACGAGGTGACTGGAGATTGATTTTTAATTGCAAAAGTAATTACATGGAGCAGATAGCCAGTGACATTTGATTATCTAGGTGATTGATTAAAAGGCCTGGCTGCTGGGGCACACTGTCAGGCAGCTGAATCCCAGACAAAAGAGAAAATTAAAAAAGTTGTCCCGTTTGTAATCACGAATTTCAAGGGTGAAATTACAAAGCCAAACATCCCCTCAGAGAGCTCAGCGTCCTTCCACTTTGCCTGTCTGCCCCCCTCATCTCTCTGTAGTACAACACACACACAAACACACGCACACACGCAGACACACACACACCTCAGCAGGCAACCCTCAAAGCCCCCGACACGATAAAGAGGGGAAAGATTGTGAAAAATGAATCGAGGAATTGTTGGCTTACAAACAGCCCGGTGGGTAAATGATGGGAGCATTCATCTGCTTAACAGCCTCATCAGAACACTGCGAGCAGAACACGGGGAGCGGAACGTCGGAACGCGGAACCTTGGCGAGGTGGGTAGAAAAGCTCTTATCTCTCTCCGAGAGTTCTTCTTCACTCAACTCCATCTCTTGTCATCTGCGAGCAATAGGTGTCTGCACCTGTTCATTGTTGTCTGTCTGCCGATAAGGAACTCAGCTAAATAAACAGCAGAATAAACATCTTATCTCTGCATGGGTTTGGGAAAGGAGGAGAGTATTATTTTCATGGTTTTTTATTTTTCTCATCTGTTATTCGTGTGGGATGTCTTTCTGAGAAAATGAATGTCGACATGGCAAACTGGTGAGGGGACAGTTGATGTGTTCGTTGTTTACAGTGACATTGTCAGGTTATGTGGCAGTGAATAGAGTTGAGGTATGTTAGTGTATACAGTCTGTATTACTGACCACTGGTGCCTTTGTGACAGAGGATACACTAACTAATGTGTTTTCCTGCTTGCCATCATGTCTCCCCTTCACCTCTTTGTCTGCCCTCTAACTCCAAATATCAACCCACCTTGCCCCAGCTGTTGTGAATATAGAGCATACTGTCACACACTCACGTACAGTAGGTGCACGCACACTGCTCCTCTGCTCTCGTCCTGGTCCCAGCCCTCGTAACGTGGCGATACATTTATTCCTCACCCTAGGAAATGTCTATAAATTATGCCTAGTTAAGGTATCATTTAGCCCCAGCTGTTAAGCCACTGCTGTCATTTCAGTGGAAGGTTCACTCTTTAAGCCTTCCATGAAGCCCACATTTATGCCTTTAATTTACAGGACCTAGTCTGGAGGATACTCCTCTGCTTTATGAAGTGGTATTAGGGGGCCTATTTAGTTGTCATGGCAGAGAGAGTGCTTCTCAGAACAGAGCAGCAGGCAGGCAGGCAGAATCCATGCAGTCACTAGAAAAGGAGAGACCTGGGACCAGAGAGCAAAGTCGGATGATTTCAAAATGAGAAGCGCAGAACAGACTGGTCCTTTTAACTCAAAGAGCTCTGCTCTCCAGCCTGGCAGAAACAGCCGAGGCGAGGCTTTCTCTTTGAAGGAGGGAAAGAGAGAGGGAGGAGGAGAGGGGAGGGATGAAGGAAAGAAAGAGCAAGGGAGGAGAGGGAGGGAGGGGAAATAAGACAGGCCCATAACAGCAGCCCCAGATAGATATTATTCCCCCTCAGGACGTACAGAGTCTATATTGGCTTAAGCAGCGCAGGCCCTGGGGTCATGGCTGTCTCTGTAGCTTCTAGACCCACACTAACAGGGACTTCTCTACCTCCCTCCCTCCCTGGGTTAGAGGAGGAGGAGGAGGAGGAGGAGGAGGAGGAGGAGGAGGAGGAGGAGGGAAAAGGGCAGGTAGCCAGTGTCTGTGGTTGCATCCCAAATGTCACCCTATTCCCTATAAAGTGTACTACTTTTGAGTCCATAGTCAAAAGTAGTGCACTATATAAGGAATATGGTGCAATTTGGGATGCAGACTGTGTGTCTGTCTGTATGCTGTGTAAATCATCACACATGTGCCTCCCAGAACCATCCATCCAGGCCTGGGCTCTGCTGTGGCTCTAGGCTCTGCAGGCGAACACAAAGCAGCGGCACTTATTACATTTCCATGAAGTTTACCGAATTTGTGGGATCAGTGGGGTGAGGCCGTGAGGGAGCCAGGCCATGTTGCCGCCTGCAGCGACACTCCTTCTGTCTCCTGCTGCCATTGACTGAGGCCCAGTGTGGCTGCAGCAGGCTCCTTCCGTTTCTCACATATAGCCTCCCCCTCCTTCCTCCCCCATACAGCCTCCCTCCTGCCTCCCCCATAACCCTTCACTGTCTCCCCCATACAGCCTCCCCCTCTCCCTCCTTCCTCCCCATACAGCCTCCCCCTCTCCCTCCTGCCTCCCCCACCCTCCTGCCTCCTGATACAGACTCCCCCTCTCCTTCCTGCCTCCCCATACAGCCTCCCCCTCTCCCTCCTGCCTCCTGATACAGACTCCCCCTCTCCCTCCTGCAGCCCCCATAAGCCTCCACTGTCTCCCCCATACAGCCTCCCCCAATCTCTCTTACTCTCCACCAAACAGACTCCCCCAGTCTCACTGTCTCTCCCCCATCTTCCCCTGCCTCCCCCATCCTGCCCTGCTTCCCCCATTCTTCCCATGTCTCTAACACCCTCCCCTGTTTCCCCCATCAGCCTCCCCGCCCGGCATCACAGGGGACGAGGATTTGAGCCGGCTGGGCCCTGCACCCCGCTGCACCCTGCAGGCCCCACCACCCACTTCCTGCAGGGGCCCCAGAAGGCCAGGATGCAGCAGGAGAGAGGAGAGGGCAACCATGAAAATATTAATGTACACACTAATGTACACTCACACACACTACTATACACACACACACTACACATGTGGACATGGATATCTACAACGCAGACTCATACTGTCTACACACAATTGCATGGCACACACACACACACACACACAAACACACACACATACACACACACATACACACACACAAACACACACACATACACACACATACACACACACACACACACACACATACACACACATACACACACACACACCTCCTCCTTCCAGATGACATGTTTACGCTCCCCTATCCCTTCATACACACCCCAAAATGAAAAATGGCTTTATTAGTACATAACAAGAACTGACTTTAGCCGCTGAGAAATGAGAGGCTGACTTTACCAAACCAAATAACCTTAGCAGATAATCCCCAGCATGTCATGGGCAGTAAACGCTCACAGCGGGCTGTCCGTCATGGGCCGGGGCACTTCCAGATGTGGAACCAGGCTGAGGGATGGAGGGATGGAGGGATGGAGGGATGGAGGGATGGTGGGATGGTGGGATGGAGGGATGGAGGGATGGAGGGTGGAGGGATGGAGGGTGGAGGCTGAGGAGTGGAGAGATGGAGGGATGGAGGGATGGTGGGATGGAGGGATGGTGGGATGGCGGGATGGCGGGATGGAGGGATGGAGGGTGGAGGCTGAGGAGTGGAGAGATGGAGGGATGGAGGGATGGAGGGATGGAGGGATGGAGGGATGGTGGGATGGAGGGATGGAGGGATGGAGGGTGGAGGCTGAGGAGTGGAGAGATGGAGGGATGGAGGGATGGTGGGATGGAGGGATGGAGGGATGGAGGGATGGAGGGATGGAGGGATGGAGGGATGGAGGGTGGAGGCTGAGGAGTGGAGAGATGGAGGGATGGAGGGATGGTGGGATGGAGGGATGGAGGGATGGAGGGATGGAGGGATGGAGGGATGAAGGGTGGAGGCTGAGGAGTGGAGAGATGGAGGGATGGTGGAGGTTGAGGAATGGAGGGATGGAGGGATGGAGGGTGGAGGCTGGGGAGGAGGCTGGAGAAGAGGCTAGGGGCTAGATGCTGAGGCCTGGATGGAGGGTGGTGGCTGGCTGGTTAGGGACCTCCAGGTGGGGAGGTAGATGGACAGGACACTGACATGTTATAACTAAAGATGGTGAAGGACTCAGAGGAACAGGACTGACATTTTATAACTAAAGATGGTGAATGACTCAGAGGGACAGGACACTGACATGTTATAATTAATACTGGTGAAGGACTCAGAGGGACAGGACACTGACATGCTATAACTAATACTGGTGAATGACTCAGAGGGACAGGACACTGACATGTTATAAATAATACTGGTGAATGACTCAGAGGGACAGGACACTGACATGTTATAAATACTGGTGAAGGACTCAGAGGGACAGGACACTGACATGTTATAAATAATACTGGTGAAGGACTCAGAGGAACAGGACTGACATTTTATAACTAAAGATGGTGAATGACTCAGAGGGACAGGACACTGACATGTTATAAATAATACTGGTGAAGGACTCAGAGGGACAGGACACTGACATGCTATAACTAATACTGGTGAAGGACACAGAGGGACAGGACACTGACATGTTATAAATACTGGTGAATGACTCAGAGGGACAGGACACTGACATGTTATAAATACTGGTGAATGACTCAGAGGGACAGGACACTGACATGTTATAACTAATACTGGTGAAGGACTCAGAGGGACAGGACACTGACATGTTATAACTAATACTGGTGAAGGACACACCTACTAATTCAAGGGTTTTTCTTTATTTTAACTATTTTCTACATTGTAGAATAACAGTGAAGACATCAAAACTATGAAATAACACATGTAGTATCATGTAGTAACCAAACATTTTCAACAGTCTAATGTCCATTGCTCGGGTTTCTTGGCCCAAGCAAGTCTCTTCTTATTATTGGTGTCCTTAAGTAGTGGTTTCTTTGCATCAATTTGAACATGAAGGCCTGATTCACACAGTCTCCTCTGAACAGTTGATGTTGAGATGTGTCTGTTACTTGAACTCTGTGAAGCACTTATTTGGGCTGCAATTTCTGAGGCTGGTAACTCTAATGAACTTATCCTCTGCAGCAGAGGTAACTCTGGGTTTTCCTTTCCTGTGGCGGTCCTCATGAGAGCCAGTTTCATCATAGAGCTTGATGTTTTTTTGCGACTGCAATTTTGCGACTGACCTTCATGTCTTAATGTGATGATGGACTGTTGTTTCTCTTTGCTTATTTGAGCTGTTCTTGCCATAATATGAACTTGGACTTCTACCAAATAGGGCTATCTTCTACCTTGTCACAACACAACTGATTGGCTCAAACGCATTAAGAAGGAAATAAAGTCCACAAATTAACTTTTAAGAAGGCACACCTGTTAATTGAAATGCATTCCAAGTGACTATCTCATGAAGCTGGTTGAGAGAATGGCAAGAGTGTGCAAAGCTGTCATCAAGGCAAAGGGTGGTTATTTGAAGAATCTCAAATATAAAATATATTTTGATTTGTTTAACACTTTTTTGGTTACTACATAATTCCATATGTGTTATGTCATAGTTTAGATGTCTTTACTATTATTCGATATTGTAAAAAATTGTAAAAACTAAGAAAAGCCCTTGAATGAGTAGGTGTGTCCAAACTTTTGACTGGTAGTGTATGTGTGTTTGTAGTGTGTCGGTATGTGTGTGTGCGTTATGTGTATGTAGTGTATGTGAATGTGTTTGGGTTCTGTGTGTGAGTGAGTGTGTATATGGTGTGTATATACAGTACAGTCTAGTGAGTGTGCGTAGGGTCAGTGCAAGATAGAGTCAGTGCAGATAGTTCGGGTACCATTAATTGACAATTTAGCATTCTGTCTATTTAGCAGTCTTATGGCTTGGGGTTCGAAGGTGTATCGGAGCCTGTTGGTCCGAGAGCCGATGCTCCGGACAGTAGCAGAGTGAACAGTCTATGGCTTGGGTGGCTGGAGTCTTTGGCAATTTGTTGGGCCTTCCTAAAGTAGGCCTATACATCCATCTGCCTAGGCTGTGCTTTACAAACCCTATAGCAGTCTCCACAAACCCCTCCACCAGCGCTATACCATAGTCTACATATTTAAGCTCTGATCCGCGAGCGGGTGACATAGTTATCTCACTAATAAAGAGATAATGAGCGAGTTGAATGGATGGATCCCTGCGATCTGCAATGGGGGCCACAGTGCAAAAGTTTACCTTCCCATGCTGTGGAGAGGAGCGAGATGGAGGATGGAGGGAGTGTCTAGAGCATGCTGTACAAGCAGCCTGCAGGATGAAAGGCGAGGCCTGAGTCTGCCGCATAGATCTACATCCACAGAGGGGATTACTGACACCTACTTCCAGCTTAGGACAGACTTTTTGAAGTTTGGGATGGGAGGGAAGAGAGAGAGATCCCTTTGGCTAGAGTCCTGTTTGATTCTGGTGGGAGTCCTCTCTCCTAATCCCCCTATCCCGTTCTCACCTTCTGCCTGATCCACTGCCTCCTCTCCTCTTCTCTTCTCTTCTCATCTCATCCCTCCCTTCATCCCCCCGGTCCGGGATCATTATCCACCCCTCCGCCCCGCTCGGCCAAGGGGGCTCCCCCTCATTAATTTCCCTAAGAAGATTACAGAGTGCGCATTTGTTGTTGTTGTTTGAGCCATCTGATTTGCCTAAGCCCTTTGTTTTTTCATCTGGTTTACACTTTAATGCCCCCCGAATGAGTTCCACCCAATGACAGGGGAGATCAAGCTGACCCACTGCTCTGCTGAGAAGAGAAGAGAAGAGAAGAGAAGAGAAGAGAAGAGAAGAGAAGAGAAGAGAAGAGAAGAGAAGAGAAGAGAAGAGAAGAGAAGAGAAGAGAAGAGAAGAGAAGAGAAGAGAAGAGGAGAGGAGAGGAGAGGAGAGGAGAGGAGAGGAGAGAAGAGAAGAGAGAGAAGAGAAGAGAAGAGAAGTGAAGAGAAGAGAAGAGAAGAGAAGAGAAGAGAAGAGAAGAGAAGAGAAGAGAAGAAGCAGCAGAGAACTTAAGAGACTGTGAACTGGGCTTTAGCCGGAGGGGGGGGGGGGGGGGGGGGTGGATCTCAGTTCCCCCACTGGAAGATTTAGATGTGCTGGAGGAGGAGACACGTACTGATTTAACCTCCACTCATCTGACTACTTTCCTCAGAATATGCAGTGCTAAAGGGCCTGCTACCTCAGAGCTCCAAGCCAGAGCCAGGAAGACAGAAGTCCACAAGCCTATACGGAGGACCACAAGCCCATAGCCTACTATTGTCAGAGCCTATAGGCCCTACGTCAGAGCCCTGAGCCAGCCAGCGTTCACACACGTGATAAGGACGTACCACAGGCCTCCATAACATACTGTCAGTAGCTGTTTTTCTCTGGAATAGAAACAATACACTGCCTTGGCCAGACTGGAGCTAACCTAACCGTCGTTCTAGCGGCCTGCCAAACGTTATCCTGAAAAATGTACTCTCAGAATGATGTGGTCAGTTGGCAGGGCCGCAGGATATGTTGGGCCTCCCTCTCTTGAAATCCTCTTGTTTTTACGACCTAAAGCTGGATGGGGAATTAGTTTGTGATGACCGCTTGGGCGCTCTGGTCGCTCCGTCTTCACTATGTGGCATCTCATTAGTAAGACGAACACGGTCTGACCGCGGTCCAACAGCAACTTGGCAGTCAAGTCCAGCAGGTTCTGCTCGTCTCACACATCATTATCAGCTGAACGTTACGTCATGAATCCAGCTTTTCATAAGCAAAGAAGGTGGTCTGTGGTTGGAAATGCGGATGGAGAGAGAGCAGAGAGGGGACTGACTCTCTCACCTAGTTGCTGTGTTCTGTTTATCGTTAGAAACAGTTAGAAGCCATGGCCAGTGTGTTGAAGGAAGCATGGCATTTTAATCATATTACTTATTGATCAAGCAAAATGAATACCTTTAATAAATATATTTCCCATTACTTTAAGTGTGTTAGTGAATTAAAAGCTAGCCATATTAAAATGATGTGTGATAAAACGCAAATCTATTGCACTGAATATTGACAATTTTCACACAAAACATAGTTAGCTTTACATCAGCACCAAGGGCAACTAAGGGCATCCCTGACCCAACACACACACATACACACCCCAAACAAAACCGCACCAACCCCCACCCAAACAACCTAACCTCCACACACACACAGGTTCCTATCAGCACCGAACAATTCCATACAATTAATCTGACAAAGCAAAATGTAATTGATTGATAAGGACCACAACGGCCGGCGCTCACCTTCCCTGTCTGCATTTGTCTTGGAGTGCAGCCACAGACAGCCAGAGCAGATGCCATCAGGCCCGTCAACGGGCCAGCCCTTATCAGCCCCAGGGATCGAAATGTAGCCCTTTCGGAGTATCGCCACCATCACCCCGAGAGGCAGGCCGGTGAAAAGGCCCACCACTAATAGGACAGGCATCAGAGAGGTACATCTCTGACCAGATCAAATGGACATAGCAGACCAGAGAGATACGCTCTGCTCTTTAAGGTCACCACAGCTGACTTTGCCTTATGCCTGTCCTCTTTTAACAAACAACATTCTCTGACAAACAGCGAGCAAGAATCTTGGGGACAGTGACTTGTATAGACCTACCTGAAGAGAGAAAGGACAGATAGAAAAAGAAAGGCTTGCTTTGTCCGGGTTAAAGTCTCCTTTTTTTTTTTCATTTCGCGAAAACAAGAGCGAGCCAGACAACAGTTGTGACTAGAATACATCAGTGGGAATAAATGAAAGATGTTGGCTGCATAAACATAGTCTTGTTTAACCTGCAATGATGTCAACAGTTCAGCGTTGATCTACAAATGGAAAAATACTGCTGCCTGCTTCTGCCTGATGTGTAATTACAGAATGACTGTATCTGTGTCTGTGGATCCTTTCATCACAGTGTTAGCAGGACAAGTGGTGGCACAGAGTCTGAATCACATAGATGCTGCTGGCTTCCAAACAACGATAGGACGGTTGTATTTTGGCCTTGGTTTAAACAAGGACATCAAAAAGACAACGCGGGCGTGTAAACTGGTATTTCTGCACAGGCACACGCAACAACAAGCAGATGTATACATTGGTTTTCCTCACTCACTAAACTGACTAATGCTATATACAATATAATAATATAATTGAACCCACTACCATGGTGTTACAAATGCCATACTCTACCAACTGAGCTTCAAAGGACCATCTGTCTGGTGCTTCCCCACATATACAAAATGAAGTGTTAATATGATAACACAGGCATCCATTAATTTGATAACACAGGCATCCCACTTTATTTTGCAATGTCCAGTACTTACCCTGGTGACACTGTCTGTGATTTATTTAGAATTTAAGTCACACTTAACTAGCATGGCTACCACAGCATTCTGCAGCGATACGCCATCCCATCTGGTTTGGGCTTAGTGGGACTATCATTCGTTTTTCAACAGGACAATAACCCAACACACCTCTAGGCTGTGTAAGGGCTATTTTACCAAGAAGGAGAGTGATAGACTGCTGCATCAGATGACCTGGCCTCCACAATCCCCCAACCTCACCCCAATTGAGATGGTTTGGGATGAGTTGGACCGCAGAGTTAAGGAAAAGCAGCCAACAAGTGCTCAGCATATGTGGGAACTCCTTCAAGACTGTTGGAAAAGCATTCCAGGGGAAGCTGGTTGAGAGAATGCCAAGAGTGCGCAAAGCTGTCATCAAGGCAAAGGGTGGCTACTTGAAGAATCTCAAATATAAAATATATTTTGATTTGTTTAACACTTTTTTGGGTAGGTGTGTCCAAACTTTTGACTGGTACTGTACATACACATTACACACACACACACACACACACACACACACACACACACACACACACACACACACACACACACACACACACACACACACACTCACACACACACACTTTTACACTCTTTAGTTTATTTTACTTGTATTATTATCTATCCAGATGACTAGTCACCCTGGCTTCATGTACATATTTACCTCAAATACCTCACACCTCTACACATTGATCTGGTACTGGTACTCCCTGTATATAGCTCCAGATTGATCTGGTACTGGTACTCCCTGTATATAGCTCCAGATTGATCTGGTACTGGTACTCCCTGTATATAGCTCCATTCTTGTGTATTTTATTTTATTCCTCTTGTGTTACTATTTTATTTGTATTTTTTTTTTTTACTCTGCATCGTCGGGAAGGGCTCGTAAGCAATCATTTCACGGTAAAGTTTACACCTGTTGTGTTCGCCACATGTGACAAATAACATTTGATTTAATTTGGAAATATACTTTACATTTGCTACCAATAGCAACTTCACCACACTGAAAGAAGATTCCATCAATTCCCAATGATTGTCACAATTACCTGTCCGTCTCTACTACATGGTTGTCCGGTAGGATGATGTGGAAGTATCAGGAGGGATTTTTACTGAAGATATAAGGTCTGAGTTCTTAGTGTCACAACTGTCACAAACATCCTTTGGTCATGTTTTGAGATACCTTTGAAATGTGACATTGATGACTATTGTAGTTGGATTTATTTGCCACTTCTTTACCCCTTTTCCATTTAACAGAATGGGATTGAGAGAAAATAAATGGAGGCGTGGAATTGAGAAAATAAGTCAGTTTTGTAATGCTTAATGGGGCCCAGAGCAAAGCCCACTGTATGTGTAGGAGCCCCCCCCCCCCCTCCTCTTCCCTCCTCTGGCTGCATCAGAATGAACCAAGCCTCATCAGACACTCTGCCATCCTCTGGTGTGATAGTGACAATACATGCACAATATTTCAATATAGGATAATGAACACATTCAATCCATAGCATTATACATATACAGCAAAATCATACTGGAGAAGCCCTGGAAATTAACAAAATCCTAACATTTTAGACTGTATTGCGGGAAATACATTTATGGTGCCATTAAATTGCATAGCCAGTTAGAGAAATGTAGCTGTTGATGTATCTGCTGTTATAGCTGCTGATTTATCTGCTGTTATAGCTGCTGATTTAGCTGTTGATTTATCTGCTGATTTATCTGCTGTTATAGCTGCTGATTTAGCTGTTGATTTATCTGCTGATTTATCTGCTGTTATAGCTGCTGATTTAGCTGTTGATTTATCTGCTGATTTATCTGCTGTTATAGCTGCTGATTTAGCTGTTGATTTAGGTGCTGATTTAGCTGTTGATTTATCTGCTGTTGTAGCTGATGATTTAGCTGCTGATTTAGCTGTTGATTTAGGTGCTGATTTAGCTGTCGATTTAGCTGTTGATTTATCTGCTCTTATAGCTGCTGATTTATCTGCTGATTTAGCTGCTGATTTATCTGCTGATTTATCTGCTGATTTAGGTGCTGATTTTCTGCTGATTTAGCTGTTGATCTATCTGCCGGTTTATCTGCTGATTTATCTGCTCTTATAGCTGCTGTTTAGCTGTTGATTTAGCTGCTGATTTAGCTGTTGATTTAGCTGCTGTTATAGCTGTTGATTTAGCTGCTTCTCCTCTAATTCTGATCTACAATTCACTGACGTTAGTTCCCTTATCTGTGAGTAATTTCCAAGGCCAGTCGGTCAGTAGTACTTAGCCCCATGTGGGCCGTGGCCAGGTGTAAAAGCTTGACCTCTCTGTAGGACACCAGAGTGACTTTCATTAGGGAACCCACTGGTTTATCCCCCTCTGAGTTTACTGATGGGATAAACACAGTGGGTAAAGGGAGTGAATGTAGATTAAAAGGGCACTGTTTGTTATAATGCAGTGGGATAATGCAGGCTACCTTGTAGTGCTAATCAATGCAGGTAATGTAAATATACAATATCCGTATAAAAACACAATTATTTGCTCTTGTGTATATTGTTTTACTAAAGATATGAAATAATCATATAATTTCACTCAATTTGTGAAAAGATTCACTAAACCTGAGTGTACTGATGTTTTTGTTGTTGATGTTGTTTTATTTTTATTAAAGCCGTTATTAGGTTGTCTTCTTGTGCGGTTGGAAGGCTGACAGGGCCCACTGTGCAACACTACTCTGGCGCTGACATGTTTGAAACAAGCATGGGCGGATGGGTCCACAAATACACACACACACTCCAATGTCTGTCTGTCTGTCTGTCTGTCTGTCTGTCTGTCTGTCTGTCTGTCTGTCTGTCTGTCTGTCTGTCTGTCTGTCTGTCTGTCTGTCTGTCTGTCTGTCTGTCTGTCTGTCTCTCTCTCTCTCTCTCTCTCTCTCTCTCTCTCTCTCTCTCTTTCTCTCTCTCTCTCTCTCTCTCTCTCTCTCTCTCTCTCTCTCTCTCTCTCTCTCTCTCTCTCTCTCTCTCTCTCTCTCTCTCTCTCTCTCTCTCTCTCTCTCTCTCTCTCTCTCTCTCTCTCTCTTTCTCATTCTCTCACCCCTCGTAGGCTAAGCTAGTTACACCACACCATCTCTCTCTCCAAATGCCTCTGGATTGCCCAGCGTGTTCTATACCACCTCCCACACGGCTGTTGTCCTCGCATTTCCTTTCAAACCTGGTCACAGTTGTTTTTGATATTTTCTTCTGGCCGCCTGAGGATATTTATCTGCAGGAGTTTAATGTGGCGGTCAACTAACTGAAGCACTGCTGCTTTGTGTTTCAAACAGTAACAGTTGCAGGGCCAGAAACACCAGCATTAGCCTGGCTAATTACTGCATCCAGCTCCATCTCGCAAATGTGCCTGTGAAAACCCAAACGATTAATGTGTGTAATTATATTGTAATTGCGTGGTAATTATACTTCTAAAGCACACTCACCTCCTCTCAGCCCCAAAGGCAGGTATATTCCACGCTGCCTGTTCCCCAATAGATTAGAGCTATAGATTTCTCTGCCATGGAGAAACGGATTAAGGACTGTCGCAGTATTCTTCAAGTGTCTCCTCTCCTCACTTCAGTTGTACATTTTTTGGGTGGTTTTGTTTGTTTTCAGATGCGATTTCACAGAACGGGAGCATAAACATGTACACAATACTGCTGGGGATGGAGGAAATTATCATTCAAGGGACCAGGGGAAATCCATTCACCTGGTAGCTGAGTGGGACTGACTGTGTGTTTATGATTGAACATTTCTCTCTGTGTTAAAGTTTTTGTCTACATAGGTATTTCTGTGTGAATTAATATTTCTGTACATTTTTAAATGTGTGTGTTTGTGTAACTGCATGAGCAAGTCAGATTTTCAGTTAGCTTTAATAGCCGGCTTTTGTCTGATAAAAATAATTTAAAAGCTGATAAATAAAATTGCCGCTGGCCAATTGTCTGGGAGAAGAAGAAAAAATCCCATTGCGAAATAATGCTTTTTAGCCTCTTCATTGATGGAAATAACAGTCGATGGAAATACATTTGACTGGTCATGTTTATCTGTCTATAGGTAATTTGCATAATTTAGTGGAATTAAATTGGTGCGAGTGTACAGTATATTCATTTTGTATCTTATTTATCACACGCATACAGCATACAGATACAGAGCCTTTGAGTGGAGAATCTGTCAGACAGTGGCAGAGCTGCTGCTGCAGCATCTTGTGGTGCTTTCAAGACAACTGGGAACTCTGAAAAATATGAGGTCAAATCATGAAGTCAGTGATCTTCAGGTCGGAAAGTTCCCGAGTTGGAATTCCGAGTTGGATAACCGTTCAAAAAGATTTTTCCCAGTCGGAGCTTGTTTTTGACCAGTTTGCAGTTGTCTTGAACGCTCTGAAGTCGGAAGTCGGAGATTTCTGAGTTCCCAGTTCCCAGTTATTTTGAACACACCATCAAACAGCAATGGAAGGCAGGCTTCATCAGCATTTCACACACCACTTTGCAATGAGCTGGAGGCAGTATGCATTATGAAAACATACACTTCATTGTTTGAAACCTGAACGTTTTAATACATATTATGAAGCATGTCTTACCTTGCTTCAAAGTAGCATATTAGATCTCCTCTCTTTCTAAATTTCTAAATGATATTTTCATCTCTGTCACATGAAACCGCTTGCATGTGCAGTGCCCTTTTGACAATGGTGTTTTCCCGCTAATTGCATTATGGAACGAACATTCGTGCATAGCCTACTGTCTTGTGTGCATTGCTGAGCTTATTATGTGAAGAAATAACAGTTTATCAAAATTTGAAGCTGAACGTTATGATCTGTTGCATCAGACTCATTGCTTAAAAAAATTAAAGATATATAGCTTCGGCCTACTGGTTGTATGAATTTTGGATCTATTATCCCACAACTGTCCCAGAGTCTGTTTGGAATAGGCTATTTATTTCTCGACAAGCTGACCAATAGAATAGTTAGCCTAAACTTTTCTACTATGGGGCATAGTAGATTGACATAGGCTAGTGATTTTGCTGTTTGTTACTCGTCTTGTTGGCTGAGGAAAAGTAAATGTTCAAAGTGCACATCAGAATTCGTTAAGAAGGACCGCACATCATTGCATCATCGACTTGCATGTTCTGTTAATATGAATGACCATATTCTAAATGTGATTTCTGTCATTCTGAGCACCGTGGGTCGACGCCCTAATCAGGTTAGACACACAATGCAAATGAGTCTGGTACATTTCTCAAATGTCCAGTAAATTAAAATGTTGCCGGTCAAATGTCAGGCACCACATTTTCCTAACGGAAACCCTGGTGCACGTGTGTGCGCACGTTTGTGTATGTGCGTGTGTTTGCGTGTGTGTGTGTGTGTGTATCTGTCTACATGCTATTAGCATTAGGGAGGGAAGGTGTCATTGCTACTTGAATAAACTAAACTGCTGTGCACTGGACTCATTAGCTATCCCCTACTGTGGTGCTTCATGAAGACATATGGGCAGAGACTAGCACTTGATGTGACTTCCTGCATCCTACTGCCTCTGCTGCTTGTCACCCGCAATCTAACCCAGTCTAATCCCTGCTTTAATTTACTCCAGTCACAAGCCAAGCAGCAACTAACACTGTCCTCAGGGGTCCTCTCACTTGTGCTGCCGGTGACAAGGAATATGCAAAAGCACAGTTCCTCATCGGGCCGGCTGACAGGGAGCAGTTCCGCCGGGGAACAAACCTCCTGTCTCCTCCCGTCCCTCAGCCTCTTTTAACGTCACTCACCACAGCACTTTGCCAGTTGCAAACTATTCTTCGGAGACCGCTTTATTAACATGTTGATCCGAGGGGCATATTATTGTATGGCGGTGGATGGAGGAGGATGGAGGAGGATGGAGGATGCAGCTATTGATTGCTGATGAGAAATAGACCCACTGGAAAGTAAAAAAATATATCTATATTTATCTTTGCGGATCCTCTCTGCCTTATTTTTCCCAGTCTTCTAATTTCCCCCAGCCAGGCAGGAATGGTAGGAGGAGAGAGAGCAGAGCAGAGAGAGCAGAGGGAGAGCAGGCAGGCAGTCGTTGACGGGCCGAAGTAATTGCTATCAGTCTGTCATTAGCCTCCCAGTCTCTCTCTCTCCACAGGCCTGTGCTCAGGTTTGCTTACAAATAAGACACTTAGGAGACGAGTGGAATTCGCTCCCCCAAAGCTGTGATGTATTGGATTTTTTACGGTCTGAGCAGCTCCTCCAAACGCCTTTTCATTCCCACTTGTCCTGAGAACCATTTTCTCTCTGTCCGCTCCGCTCTCTCTCTCTCTCTCCACTCTCCTCTCCGCCTTTCAGAGTATCATTTGCAATTTAATGCTCACCTGGGGTGAGCCTTGACAATAGACTCCACCGTGAAATGGTCTCGGCCCTGCCTGCATGCCTAATGAGGTTGATGTTGAGCTATTTAGGTCATTGTCCCTCTACAATATCTACTTAATGCAACTCCATGGGAGTGGATTGTTGGAACGGTTAAAGATTCTATTAAGTCTTTACAAAAGCCATTCCATTCTGCTGTCCACTATGTAGTAGCAGGAACACTTCAGCGGTTAGATTTCACCTTGTTGAAAAGGCTGTTGCTACAAAGTGTAGCAAGAAGGTGCAATGTTATATAAGAGGGGAAGACTTTTATATCGTTCCACTTTGAACGAAATAAAGTAGAATCTTTGCTATTGTCGGGTATAAAGGTCATTTTGAATTCAAAACTAAAAGCTGATGACCGTTTTGTGTGTAGTTTTTTTCTCCCAAAATATTTGAACAGATATGCTTAGTCTTGAGTTCATATTAATCATCCCACAAAATGATGTCACACAGCAGACATGGCAACACCGACTATTAATCAGAACAGAGCTCATGAACAGAACCCATGACAGCTTTTGGAATCAGGAGGGGAAAAAGTTGAAGGGGGGCCCTCTTTGAGTGAGAAGCCCGCTGAGTGAGAAGCCCTATTTGAGTGAGAAGCCCTCTTTGAGTGAGAAGCACTTGATATGAAAACTGTGTTGTTGTGCTTTGTACCAGTCTGTGGGAGTTTTTAAACAAGCCCATATGGTGGTAGCCACCAGCTTTCGAGTAGGCGGGTGGGTTGGGAGGGTTAGCCAGGGCCAGGATTTCACACAGTCAGTATTGAGTGGGATTGAGGAGGCAAGCTCTTAAGCTGTCTTTTCAGGCGCAGCAAAAGCCCTCCATCTGTCCACCCCTAAAACTGGGGGCGAGTTTACTCAGCTCCCTGTTGGCTGATTGGGCCTCCTGAAGCAGAAGTAACAGCATCAATAGTGTAAACCCTTGCTACTTGAGAGTATTACATTTCTTTTCATGCTTGACTTAATCAAAAGTGGGGAAGTGAAATTTACACCTTTTTGATGTTCTTTTTTACCCGCTGACTAAGAGAGGGCGATCTTAACCCATTTGATCTTCACAAGCATCCCACTAAATGGCCAAATATGCCAAGCAGACGGAAGCAGACGGTTGGCAGTTGCCAGTTTGCGGCAGGGTCACTGTTGGAGCACTCCATGTGGTGGGGCAAGCACCTCACAGAAGGTTCCAGTTTTCAATGAGCCACGCCAAGATTCTGTCTGTCTGTCTGATGGTGTCCCACTGTCCATCTTCCACCATCCATGAGGATAAGCCAAAAGCTAACCCAGCCAGTCCCATGCTGACCCTCTATGGTCCACCAGAGAGAGTGTGAGATGTCTGTCCATAGTGGAACATCATGATGAACGCCTGTTAACTGTGGCTTCCTAACAAAAACACACAGACCGGACAGCAACTGTCATCCAAGTACTGTGGCTTCATAACAACACACACACAGCAAACACCAACCACCAACCAGCCAAGTGTCATCATCACTATGATGTTTATATTTGATGGCATTAACATGGCTAGCAGAGTCCATATCTACTCAGTATGCAAATATGCATCACATGGATTGTGCTCTCTGGGTAATGTGGAGATCATGATTCTTATCAGCAGTAAGTAAATATATAATTATCTGATAGCAACGCTGTTTAGGCTTGCGAGAGAAAGAGAGAGAGAGAGAGAGAGAGAGAGATTGACTGGATTTGTGTGAAGAGTAAATGTTTTGACTGCAGTGTAACCTCTCTAAGCTGTACTTGGAGCTACATGGTGGAGACATGCGGACATGTGGAGGCGGCGTGGGGACGTGTGAAGATTCGTCTCGACAGGGATCTGGAGAGCAGTTGTCTGGTAGCGTTGCATGGCAAGCGGTGCAAAGTGACAGTTGCTCTAGGAAGCCAGGCTTTATTGAGTGTGGTGTCTGTCTGGAGCCTTTAGCCCATGCTAAGCCCAGGCTAAGACCCTGCAGCATCTGACGGTATGGCGGTGGGTGAACCAGGCCCAGGCTCCAGGCCCTGCCGGGCCCCGTGGATCTCTGTTTGCACCTCTTAATGAAGCTGGGGGCCTGCGACACAGCCTGGTCCTCCGCCTGGCTCTCCACTTGCCAGGCCCTTCCTCTCTCCCCAGGACCAGCTTGGAGCCAGCCAACACTGCAGCCTTGCAGCCCAGACCGGCAGCTCCATTAGTGCTTGTTTATTTCCCAGATATCCCCAACGCAGCAGCTATCCCCTTCCTTAGTCATCATGTCATGTGAAACAATTTCCCCCCCCGTAAACTGTTGTTGGTTATTCATTTTGGTCCAATTTTCTCACTCGCTCGCTGTTGTAGGCCACAACATGAAAAAAATCAGTTTGAGATAATTAAATGCTTGTGGCCCTGTGGAAAACAATGTTTTTTTGTGTGTTGAATATAAATGACCATTACTAGCGCCTGCGTTGCAAACGGGGAGTGGGGGGTGTTGGGGCGGGTGTGAGGGGGTGTTACTTTGTGTCAGTATGAAAAGAAGGGGCCCCAGTCCAGGCAGCCAAAACCCTGCAGAGGAACTTGTCTGGGACCGTGATGTTCCGACAGCTCCACTGTGACAAGATACATAGTTTCCATTCAGCTCCAAGCTGCTTATTGGTTACTATAGTTTCACTAATGCCCAATTGAAGGCGATGCCTAATCTCAACAGAATGGGTTAAAAGGTGCCGATGTCCAGAGCCACAAAACCACATGTTGAGAGTCAAGGGACCAAGCCCCACAAAGCACAGCTCCCCCAGCTTTGATGTGTCCTATCTGGGCCAGGAGATTGAAGAGGGGAGTAGAATACACACTGGCCCCGCGGTTACAAACGCCTAGAAGGACCCGCTGACAATGGCCGACGCTGAAGAGGGGGTCAGAGTTCTACAAAAGGGGGGTGCATTGCAGAGCGAACCCCCAAAATCATGACACCTCTCCTATTCCATGATTTACAACTCACTGGCTATTCCACTAGCTGTTCCTCTGGACTACTCCTCTTTTTCCTGATGCTGTGTGTCAGAGTTGGGAGTCCATGATGGGGGGAGCGGGTGAAGGAGGGCGGAATAAACAGGCAGCAAGAGAGAGGAGGAGAGAGAAGGAGGAGGAGGTGGGAGGAGTTAGTGCGGCGTGGGCTGAAGGCCGCTGCTGTGTTTAAGGCCTCTCACATCTCGAGCACACTGCTTCTCCTGGAGTAGTCCAGAGCAGAGGGGAGGGGGCCTGGGCCTGGGTCACTCACTGTTTCAATAGACTGCCTCTCAGTCATTGAAAAGCTAATATTGTTCAGCATATCCCAGGGATTATGTCTTATTGTGGCAACAAGTACGCAATACTGCAATGTTTATTTTTCATTTCTCTTTGTTGTGGCCTCTAATTGGTGCTCAGTGTGGAAACTTGTGGAGTGTTCATTAGCTCTGGTAACCACAAGTGAGTCATGGGGATAGGATTAGCCCAAAAAGGCTATTTTGGAAATACTAAATATATCTTAAGATGGTCTGCTTTGGCATGACGTCGTGCTGCTGCTGTCTTTGTTATTAGTTGACATAATTTGAAGCTATTTTTGACATCACATTTTGAACAAAATGAACATACAAATTTGAGATATAAGTTAATTTCTGATGCACTACTATACAAACACATGGATTATTTATATGGAGCACCAGATGATGTGAGAAGTAATTGGCGATGCATCTGTTCATGATGTTTAGCTATGATGGCTATCTCATCACCATATGCACATACTGTAAACACAAAAAAAACACCAAAAAAATGTATGCACGCATGACTGTAAGTCGCTTTGGATAAAAGCATCTGCTAAATGGCATATTATATTATATTATTATTATTATGTTTATGCGCCCTCTCAATTATTAGGGAATCTATATCACATCTACATCGCCCATAAAAAAAACTAATCAGCTCTCTCGCTCTCCCGTCCATACAACATTACTCTGGCTCCCGCTATTGTGCCAGTTTATGGCAGATTTTAAATCAATTAAGTATGTAATTTGTAACAACTGCTCAGACTGGTTCAGGCCTAAACAATGGCAGTGGGATAACTGTCCTTTAGTGAAGCATCAATGGGCTTACAATGTGCTGAATTAGCTGGCATATTAATGACCAGCAGCAATACCCTTCCATTCTCCTCACTCAAATCTGCTTATGCAAATAGTCATGAATCGTAGTTCAAAGCAGATCTTTTTAAGTGAGTCCTACAGAGCCCTACACCCCACCCACAGGGCCCTACACCCCACCCACAGGGCCCTACACC
The DNA here is from genome assembly GCF_964263955.1 of Coregonus lavaretus. Lineage (NCBI taxonomy): Eukaryota > Metazoa > Chordata > Actinopteri > Salmoniformes > Salmonidae > Coregonus > Coregonus lavaretus. The sequence continues at coordinate 8,165 of NW_028161705.1, read as the reverse complement.
CCACCCCAGGCAGCACACTGGGGCCCAGCCGGCCGGGAGAGAGGGGGAGTGAGAAAGTGACATGAGAAAAGTTAGGGACACTTGTCTCTGTCTCTCTCTCTCTCTCTCTCTCTCTCTGTGTCTCTCTCTCTCTCTCTCTCTCTCTCTCTCTCTCTCTCTCTCTCTCTCTCTCTCTCTCTCTCTGTCTCTCTCTCTGTCTCTCTCTGTCTCTCTCCCTCTCTCTCTCTCTCTCTCTCTCTCTCTCTCTCTCTCTCTCTCTCTCTCTCTCTCTCTCTCTCTCTCTCTCTCTCTCTCTCTCTCTCTCTCTCTCTCTCTCTCTCTCTCTCTCTCTCTCTCTCTCTCTCTCTGATCCAGTTAGCATTCACCTCTGCTGGTTACTGGCATGGTTGGGCCGGGGTGGGTAGGAGAGAATCTGAAGGCCCTGTAACATGCAGGGGGGGCAGAAGGGCGTTGGGGGGTGGGGTGTGGTAATCCCACCAATTGTGACGGTGTGTTCCAAATGTGGTGTTCAGCAGGGGGAAAGCAGGACCCATCCAAGTTCATGCCCCGGCTTGAAAGAGAAAGAAAGACTACTGGGTTCTGAGTTTGGAGGGATGGAAATAATCCCTTCAGAATTTAGTTAAAGGGACGCTGGTCTTTTGTGTTGGCCAAGACAAATTTAAAAGGCGATGTCATAATGGTTGGATTGAAATAATATATTTTGAACACAATAGATGTGGCTTCTTTCCATGGACAACTTAAAACCCCTTTGTCCCCATTATTGGGAAAGTTGTTTGGATACATGCATACACTCTGAATTAGAATAAGTTGTTGTAAGACAACCTTTTATAAAATATTGAACATGAACAAGCGCATTGTGCTCTCCTGAATGATGTCACTGTTGAGTTGGGGCAGACAAACCTTCTGGTAATTATTAGTGATCTCACTGAGTTTAACATAATTAATTTTCCATACCAAGAACAGATGGTTTATGGATATTGTTAATCATTACTATGCGGTTACCATGTACAACACTACTGGACACACTTTTGTTGCTGCAGACTATGCCCTTATTTTTGTCGGATTTATGATTTTATTAGGATCCCCATTAGCCGACGCCAATGGCGACATTTAGTCTTCCTGGGGTCCGACACATAACGAAAAAAAACATTACTGTCACGGATGCCGCCGAGGTTGCTCCTCCTCCTTGCTCGGGCAGGCTTCGGCGTTCGTCGTCCCCGGAGTACTAGCTGCTACCGTTTGATGTTTTCGATGTTTGTTTTGTCATGTCTAGTTAGTGCACCTGTTTCGTATTCTGTATTGATTATGTCACCTATAAGTTCCCCTATGTTATGTTTGTATTTTGTGTGTTATTGTCCGCTTGTCATGGATGTATAGGTTCGGTACCTTGGCACTTCGTGTTGGTTTTACGCACTTGCGTATTTGTTTCGCCTCTAGTGTATTTTTGAGGCCGTTTATTTTGTGTGTACCTTTCGAGGTTATAGTAAAGTCATTTTGACTTATTCCTCTGTGTCCTGCGTTTGACTCCACCACCGCATCCACATCAGCATCTGTGACAATTACAAAAATACTTTACAATTTATACACATTTAAAAACATTAACATAGACATTACAGACTTTTATAAACAATTTAGTAACAATAATAATAATGTATTTTATAACTACAAGTACTTTTTACACTATTTTGACTTCCACAGTAACACATGTGGCATCAGCCTCAGTGTGGCACTCCTTAGCACTCAGGCATTACGTTAGACTAACATTATAACATTAGACATGCCACAGCAGAAACACTTAAATAAATTGAAACAAATGTTCGGTTTGGCCCTCACCACTAAAAGCCCTCTTCTATTCAGGTGAAACGACTGTGTCTTTAAAATGCCTTCTACCCTCATGTTTGTTTTCTTTAACCGCTTTGATTTACTTTGTTCATGACATCTGTGATATACATGTTGAATATGGGACTAAATATCCTCACAGGGTGGGAGTCAAAGAATCCATTGTTACCATGTCTGTACTGTGTACCTGTAGCTCTCTCCCATTTCCATTTGGAGGTGAAAGTACAAGCTCTCTAAGTACTTTAATATCCCACATAAATAAGACGATCATTTATCATGGGCAGCAGCCTTCATGTAGGAACAGCCTCTCTATATACTTCTTTACAATTCCTGACATCATGTGTTTTCTTGGCATTTCCCAAAAACTGTTGCCTGTGTGTCCAGAGGCTTAATAGCACATTTATCCACAAAGTTCACTATTCAACACATTGTTCACCTTCCCAGGGAGTTGCCAATTAAATACAAAGCCTTAATTTATAAATCTAACTCCTCTCTGAGCACACATGATACCCATTTGTGAGGTATTATTTGTTGTTGTAGGATTTCTCATGGACTCGTTGGGACTGGGCCAAGGAAGGGTTCTGCAAGGCGGGGTGGGACAACAAAGGACTGGGACTAACAGTATGGTGCAGTCAGAATGCTGATCTGGAGCATCCCATGGCCTCACATTGCAAGGGCACAGGTCACAGCCTCTAGTAAAGGATATTGTTTAGTTGGGCATGGAAGTTCAGCCAATGCCTGTAGGTGAAATAATTAAGAAGAAAGTCACTCAATATGAATATGAGCATTTAAAAAATATATAGGATTATTATAAAACCTGAATTTACAACTAGACTGCTGTTACTACTTCATTTGGTCAGAGTAAGTACCTATTTAACTTATTACATATAATGATGCATTTTAATGGTGTACATATTTAACACTTCCAGCTATGGCTCCCACTATCCTACACCCCTCTATTTCCCTCCCTCCCTCCCTCCCTCCCTCCCTCCCTCCCTCCCTCCCTCCCTCCCTCCCTCCCTCCCTCCCTCCCTCCCTCCCTCCCTCCCTCCCTCCCTCCCTCCCTCCCTCCCTCCCTCCCTCCCTCCCTCCCTCCAGTAGGGTGCTTGATGCTGCATGGTCTTCCTGTGAATTTCCCTTTCTTAAGTTGCTCATAATGGCCGTGTGAAGTCCCTAAGAGGGACTGTTCCACTGGGTGACAGATTCTCCCTGTCTGTCCGTGAATTTCCCCCTGCGATAATTTGTCTTTGTGCTGACGGGCTCCGTAGCTCCACGCGACGACATGGAGGCAATGGACGAAGGGAGAGGCGGGGGATGGGGAGCCCATCCCCATCACCTGCCATCTCTGTGGCCCTCTTGACATCCCGGAGCCCCCCCTCGGTCGTTCCCCTCCCCTGCCAGGCCCCCATTCTCCTGCCCACTACTTTCATCTCTCTCTCCAGCAGGAGCTGTCTCCTCACTCGCAGCGCAACCAAATAATGGAGCTTGTCACAGGCCTTGTTCTTTGTTTTTTTCAGAGTCTAAGAAAAATGCAAAGACTCCATTGTAGTCATTAATTTTCCCATCCTTTTTCCCGGGGCCTATAGGCTGGGGTTTGACCCATTTCAAAAGGAGGACTGGCATGGAGGAGGAATTCCTTTTTTGCTTTTCAAGAAAGTGAATTCTTGATGTCACACTTTTGTTTTGTTGTGTGTGTCAGTGTGAGAGAGTGTGTTTGTGTGCGTTTGTGCATGCGTGCGCATGTGCATTTGTACATGTGTGAGGGTGTGTGTGTGTGTCCACGTACACATGTAGCTGTCTATACATGTTTGTCTATTGTGTTTGTGAATTAGTGAATTCATTCACTGTTACAATATTTTGCTCATGTAGTGTGCTTCTGTTAATGACTGTCTGTTTGTGTGTATTGATGTGTGTGTGTCCTGAGTGAGCGTGAGGCTTCCAGGTGAATCTCATCACATAAAGTTTCAGGGAGCTCATCAATCACCAGGCCCTGACAGCCATTTTTCCTGTGTCTGTTACAGATGTGAACATGCTTAATTATTTGTAGTGTAATTAGTTCATGAAATGTCAGGAAATGTCAACGCGGCCTGGCAGCGCAGGGCAGGGCCCTCTGACAGGGAGGGAGCGATGGGAGCAAGTGTCAGTGGGAGCCAAGCAGAGGTGGGGGTAGCTGGGGTAGAGGGCAGGGGAGGGCTGGGGGTAGATCCAGGGGGTCTGGAGGTCCTCTGGACCTGCTGAAAGAACATGAATATGCCTGACTGATTGCTAGCACAGTGGGAAACATCTTGTTTATGCTAGTAGTGAAATGGCTACTGTGTTTGTCACTATGTGTACCCCTCTGTTCTTGTATGGACGCTGATTGAATTGAAAAGCACCATACATTGACCACAATATAGGCCAACTATCTGCAACCATGCTAAATATACTAGTTGGATAGGATACATGGTTATTCTTCAGTTTGCTACATGCATTTCTGATGAGTTGAATTATGTATTTTGATGACAAATTGACTGGGATTTCAGCCTGTGTATTGGGATCTATCATCTCAGTATCTTCATTCAGTGTCTGGTGTAACACGACAGCTCTGAATAGCCTGAACAGGCCTGCACAGGACGCCGCACAGTGCTTGTTATTCCACGCCAGACTCTGCTATGATATTGTGTTGGAGGCTTGTAGAAACAAACCGTTCGGCCCTGATTGAGGAAACTCATCAATGGTTTTAAAAGAGACAAAGAGGAAGCCCATGCTGTCTGTCTGTGGCAACCTTGGTACTCTTTTTACATTCAGCTGTTATCTGGAATGTACCAGCTGTTCTTGCAACACAAAAACTGCTGCCTTTTCCAAACCTGATCCTGGTGTTTTGCTGTGTGGAATGGGGATTGGGTGGACTGGGTGAGCAGGGGCCATGGGCCCCTGGGGTATGTCTAGAGGGACCCCCAGGAGGGCTCTGCTGGACAAGACTGGAGGGGAGGAAAGCAGCAGGCTGACAGTCTAAGACTGGAGGGGAGGAAAGCAGCAGGCTGACAGTCTAAGACTGGAGGGGAGGAAAGCAGCAGGCTGACAGTCTAAGACTGGAGGGGAGGAAAGCAGCAGGCTGACAGTCTAAGACTGTAGGCTGGTGGTCTGCGACTGGGCACGGTACTGGAGGAGGGTGTGTGTGCGCGTGCGTGTATGTGTGCGCGTGCATGCGTGTATGTGTGCATGAATCAGACATCAATAGACATTGGAGGTTGCCACAAAAAGAAACACACACACACATGCACTTGCGCCCTCAGTCACACATACACACTATACTATGGAGCATGTCAAGTACAAACACAGACCAAAGCTAACCCTCCCATAACACCTGATAACCTAAGACTATGATAGATGATAGGAGGTACTTTGAAGGTAGTTTGAAGTTCCTTCGTGCTTATCTAAATACGGCCTATAGAAATGCCCTTTGAGACACAAGCCCCTTTTCGCAGCACAGTCAATAGCACACACCTAAACTTCCACAACGGATTAATGTATGTCAATGTACCCACCGATCACTGGAAACATGGCTGTGCTAGTTAATTGTTTTTACATGTCTGCACTTGTATGTTTGAATGGAAGTGTGAGTACATGCATATATGCTTGGTGTGTGTGTGTGTGTGTGTGTGTATATGTATTTTATTATGAGATTGTACACTGAACAAAAATATAAACGCAACATGCAACAATTTCAGTTACAGTTCATATAAGGAAATCAGTGAATTGAAATAAATTCATTAGGCCCTAATCTATGGATTTCACATGACTGGGAATACAGATATGCATCTGTTAGTCACAGATACCTTTAAAAAAAAAGCGGCGTGGATCAGAAAACCAGTCAGTATCTGGTGTGACCACCATTAGCATCATGCAGTGTGACACATTTCCTTCGCATAGAGTTGATCAGGCTTTTGATTGTGGCCTGTGGAATGTTGTCCCACTCCTCTTTAATGGCTGTGCGATGTTTCTGTATATTGGAGGGAACTGGAACACGCTGTAGTACACGTCGATCCAGAGCATACCAAACATGCTCAATTTGTGACATGTCTGGTGAGTATGCAGGCCATGGAAGAACTGGGACATTTTCAGCTTCCAGGAATTGTGTACAGATCCTTGTGACATGGGGCCGTGCATTATCATGCTGAAACATCAGGTGAATGGCACGACAATGGAGGGGAAGAAAGCAGCAGGCTGACAGTCTAAGACTGGAGGCTGGTGGTCTGCGACTGGGCACGGTATTTCTGTGCATTCAAATTGCCATCAATAAAATGCAATTGTGTTCGTTCTCCATAGCTTATGCCTGCCCATACCATAACCCCACCGTCACCATGGGCCACTCTGTTCACAATGTTGACATCAGCAAACCGCTCACCCACACAACGCCATCTGCCCTGTACAGTTGAAACTGGGATTCATCTGTGAAGAGCACACTTCTCCAGCATGCCAGTGGCCATCGAAGGTGAGCATTTGCTCACTGCAGTCAGGTCAAGACCCTGGTGAGGACGACGAGCATGCAAATGAGCTTCCCTGATACGGTTTCTGACAGTTTGTGCTGAAATTCTTCGGTTGTGCAAACCCACAGTTTCATCAGCTGTCCGGGTGGCTGGTCTCAGATGACCCCGCAGGTGAAGAAGCCAGATGTGGAGATCCTGGGCATACGTGGTTACACGTGGTCTGCAGTTGTGATGCCAGTTGGACATACTGCCAAATTCTCTAAAACGATGTTGGAGGCGGCTTATGGTAGAGAAATGAACATTACATTCTCTGGCAACATTCTTGCACTCAGCATGCCAATTGCACGCTCCCTCAAAACTTGAGACATCTGTGGCATTGTGTTGTGTGACAAAACTGCACATTTTAGAGTGGCCTTTTATTGTACCCAGCACAAGGTGGATGGTTATTTTGGCAAAGGAGAAATGCTCACTAACAGGAATATAAACAAATATGTGCAAAACATTTCTGGGATCTTTTATTTCAGCTCATGAAACATGGGACCAACACTTTAAATGTTGAGTATAAGTATGCAAATGGCTATGTGTGTAGAGGTGCTGCTTCAGAGTGCTGTACAGTACTTCCTTTGAATGTTTGTATATCCATGTTTGTTCTCAGTTCATTTGGTGTCTTTATCTTGCATTAGGCTCAGTGTTGATGCTCTTGGTCTGTAGCCGTGTGCTCTGTAGAGGCCTCAGGTTGCAGGGCCCAGCCTCAGCTGCCTCACTAAACCACTTAACTCAACTAATGAATTAGCCTATTAATCAGAGCAGGACCCTCTCCTGATCCTAAGTACTTGTGTATACTAGGAGAATGACACTTTGACCTCTATCCCTGAGGGGCTAATTCAACCATCCTCACATTAAATAAATACAATTTCAGCAGCATATTAATTCCACACATGCCCCATCCATAAGTAATTAGTTATGCTTACTGTATAGTTGTGGTGTACCGTGGGTACAGTGTGTGTGTGTGTGTGTGTGTGTGTGTGTGAGTGTGTGTGTGTGTGTGTTCACTTTTTGTAAGTGTGTGTTTTAATCCATTTAAACCAAGTCCAATCTAGCCCTTTTCCTCTCAATCTAGTCTGCCTGCCTTATCTGTAGCTGCTGGCCACAAAAATCATTTGAGGTTGAGTGAAATGAGTGAAAATAAAGTGGAAATATCAAGTGCATCTTTTCTTGCTGCCCCATTTATTCCATCCACTTCCATTGAGCTTTATCACACCCAACACATCTCAACACATCCCCGTCCTCTTTTATTTTTACTTAGATTTTATTTATGCCCACTCCAACTTTTCAATTTCTGACAGATTGAAGTACCCCTATTTAACCGGTTTATTCATCAGTGCCTGCAGGGACAGGGACAGGCAGAGACTGCTGTTCCACCGTTCCAGTCAATAAAAATGAGAGAGAGAGAGAGCTTCTCTTCTCTTCCTAGGCAGGCACCTCTTCTTCCGTCTTCCCCCTTCCCTTTGTGTGCAAAGTGGCAGCCATGAATTTAATCGAGGGAGAATGTTGTGATTACTTAATGGTTTTCCCAGGCAGCCGTGGACTGGGAGAATTAAATTCTGCATCTGCTTTCCAAGGCGTTAATCTCCTCTCCTCACATTCCGCCTGTTATGATGTGCACACAGGAGATAATGTTTAAACCGACTAAAGCAGAGTAAACCAGCGCAGGCTGTTATTGGCTTTATAATTACATAATTAACTTTTTGTCTATAATCGTTACGGAGGTAATGGCGCTGCTAAAACAGGGGGCCTCTGCCGAGCGAGAGGAAGCCAAATCAAAAATCCATAGAATGCCTTTAAGAGTCTATGAGG
>NW_028161706.1:0-32500 GCF_964263955.1 Coregonus lavaretus | reverse complement strand
TGATAGAGATGGCTCTGTCTGGTGTGTTGATAGAGATGGCTCTGTCTGGTGTGTTGATAGAGATGGCTCTGTCTGGGGTGTTGATAGAGATGGCTCTGTCTGGTGTGTTGATAGAGATGGCTCTGTCTGGTGTGTTAATAGAAATGGCTCTGTCTGGTGTGTTGATAGAGATGGCTCTGTCTGGTGTGTTGATAGAGATGGCTCTGTCTGGGGTGTTGATAGAGATGGCTCTGTCTGGTGTGTTGATAGAGATGGCTCTGTCTGGTGTGTTGATAGAGATGGCTCTGTCTGGGGTGTTGATAGAGATGGCTCTGTCTGGTGTGTTGATAGAGATGGCTCTGTCTGGTGTGTTGATAGAGATGGCTCTGTCTGGTGTGTTGATAGAGATGGCTCTGTCTGGTGTGTTAATAGAAATGGCTCTGTCTGGGGTGTTGATAGAGATGGCTCTGTCTGGTGTGTTGATAGAGATGGCTCTGTCTGGTGTGTTGATAGAGATGGCTCTGTCTGGTGTGTTGATAGAGATGGCTCTGTCTGGTGTGTTAATAGAGATGGCTCTGTCTGGGGTGTTGATAGAGATGGCTCTGTCTGGGGTGTTGATAGAGATGGCTCTGTCTGGTGTGTTGATAGAGATGGCTCTGTCTGGTGTGTTGATAGAGATGGCTCTGTCTGGTGTGTTAATAGAAATGGCTCTGTCTGGTGTGTTGATAGAGATGGCTCTGTCTGGTGTGTTGATAGAGATGGCTCTGTCTGGTGTGTTGATAGAGATGGCTCTGTCTGGTGTGTTGATAGAGATGGCTCTGTCTGGTGTGTTGATAGAGATGGCTCTGTCTGGTGTGTTGATAGAGATGGCTCTGTCTGGTGTGTTGATAGAGATGGCTCTGTCTGGTGTGTTGATAGAGATGGCTCTGTCTGGTGTGTTGATAGAGATGGCTCTGTCTGGTGTGTTGATAGAGATGGCTCTGTCTGGGGTGTTGATAGAGATGGCTCTGTCTGGTGTGTTGATAGAGATGGCTCTGTCTGGTGTGTTGATAGAGATGGCTCTGTCTGGTGTGTTGATAGAGATGGCTCTGTCTGGTGTGTTGATAGAGATGGCTATACCCAGGCTTTTTTTTGACATCCAAAAGACAGTTAATAGAGATACAAGTGACAGTCTAACAAGTGATGAACCAAATCAAAAATCAAGCTTGTGATTTGTGATTTTGCCTGTGGAAAAACATTCTATTCATTCTCTACTATACAGATCATTTTGATCTATATTCATCAGCATGTACTGTGGTTCTCTCATTAATTATTAACCAGCTCCTGGATAGGACTGTCAGAACACATCTAGTTATTAACCAGCTCCTGGATAGGACTGTCAGAACACATCTGGTTATTAACCAGCTCCTGGATAGGACTGTCAGAAGACATCTGGTTTTTAACCAAGATTCATGACAATAAGATTCATGACAATACGATTCATGGCAATAAGATTCATGACAATACGATTCATGACAATAAGATTCATGACAATACGATTCATGACAATATGATTCATGACAATACGATTCATGACAATAAGATTCATGACAATACGATTCATGACAATACGATTCATGACAATAAGATTCATGACTGATTTTGATCTGCAGTTCTGTGCCTCACCTTGCTATAATGGATCCACTGAAACACGCCCAACATCTCATCGGTAAATGACTGTCTGATCTGAGTCCAAAATACTGGGGTCAAAAGGTCAGGCTCTATGACCTCTGACCCTGTAACCTTTGACCTCACTGAAACGTATATGAAACATTGCAACATCAATGAATGTCCACGAAAAGTTTTTTATTTCTCCAACCTAATTCAACTCATCAAAGGTTTGATGATGAGTTGATTTGTGTCTAGTGCTGCTCTAGAGCAGAGTAGAAACACAGCTCTGCTACTGTGAGACGGTTACTGCGCTGTCTGAGAAAGGCCAGATAGTGGTACAGCTTTGTGTTGTGAGGAGACCAGACTCTCTCTGCACTGAGAGGCACCATACAGAAAGCACAATGAGCGGATCCATAGAACCAGCGCTCACCTCACAATGCAGACAACACAGCATCTTCCACCTAATGGTCACATCTACCTCACAGTGCAGACAACATGATAGCACTTTCATAGTCTTTCTCTCTGTCACATCCCTGTAGCCTTCAGCAGCCACTCTCTCTCCTTCACACACACACACACACACACACACACACACACACACACACACACACAAATCAACTACAATCACGGGAGCACCAGAGCCCCCATGAGGAGCATGCTGATCACTCATCCCCAGCTTCCCCCTCCTCTGGGCTGCCTCTTCCCTCTGCCTGGGCCCCTGGAGGACCCCACCCTCTGGAGCCTAACAGCCCACACACACACAAGCTCTAGGGGCCTAACCTCTGGGGGCCTAACCTCTGGGGGCCAAACTTCTGGGGGCCAAACCTCTGGGGGCCTAACCTCTGGGGGCCTAACCTCTGGGGGCCTAACCTCTGGGGGCCTAACCACTGGGGGCCTAACCACTGGGGGCCAAACCTCTGGGGGCCAAACTTCTGGGGGCCAAACCTCTGGGGGCCTAACCTCTGGGGGCCTAACCTCTGGGGGCCAAACCTCTGGGGGCCAAACCTCTGGGGGCCTAACCTCTGGGGGCCAAACCACTGGGGGCCTAACCTCTGGGGGCCTAACCTTTGGGGGCCTAACCTCTGGGGGCCTAACCTCTGGGGGCCAAACCTCTGGTGGCCAAACTCTGCCAAGCCTGGAAACCCCCCCTGACAGGTGGGGAAACACCCCCTGGCTGGATTCTGACTGTCTGGATTCTGATTGTTGGGGAAACACCCCCTGGCTGGATTCTGATTGGTGGGGAAACACTATCAGGGAATCACTACAAAGTTGCAATGATCTGCAACCGACAGATTGGTCAGTAGGTCATGAGACAGATTGGTCAGTTCATTCTTCTCCAGCAAACCGTACAGTCCACTAGTAGAGCTGCAGACTCTTTCATCACAAGCAGATTAGGCCTACATTCATGTGTATGGGTGGCCCCAAACGGAATCAAACCCACAACCCTTGGCGTTGCAAGTGCCACACTCTACAGACTGAGCCCCACAGGACCAGTTATGCAGCAGACCCCAGTGCTCTAGCAGCAGACCCCAGTGCTCTAGCAGCAGACCCCAGTGCTCTAGCAGCAGACCCCAGTGCTCTAGCAGCAGATCCCAGTGCTCTAGCAGCAGACCCCAGTGCTCTAGCAGCAGACCCCAGTGCTCTAGCAGCAGACCCCAGTGCTCTAGCAGCAGACCCCAGTGCTCTAGCAGCAGACCCCAGTGCTCTAGCAGCAGACCCCAGTGCTCTAGCAGCATACACTACGGTTAGAGCTGTCAACAGCATACACTACGGTTAGAGCTGTCAACAACATACACTACGGTTAGAGCTGTCAACAACATACACTACGGTTAGAGCTGTCAACAACATACACTACAGTTAGAGCTGTCAACAACATACACTACGGTTAGAGCTGTCAACAACATACACTACGGTTAGAGCAGTCAACAACATACACTACGGTTAGAGCTGTCAACAACATACACTACAGGTAGAGCTGTCAACAACATACACTACGGTTAGAGCAGTCAACAACATACACTACGGTTAGAGCTGTCAACAGCATACACTACGGTTAGAGCAGTCAACAACATACACTACGGTTAGAGCAGTCAACAACATACACTACGGTTAGAGCAGTCAACAACATACACTACAGGTATAGCTGTCAACAACATACACTACGGTTAGAGCTGTCAACAGCATACACTACAGGTAGAGCTGTCAACAACATACACTACAGGTAGAGCTGTCAACAGCATACACTACGGTTAGAGCTGTCAACAACATACACTACGGTTAGAGCAGTCAACAACATACACTACAGGTATAGCTGTCAACAACATACACTACGGTTAGAGCTGTCAACAGCATACACTACAGGTAGAGCTGTCAACAACATACACTACAGGTAGAGCTGTCAACAACATACACTACGGTTAGAGCTGTCAACAGCATACACTACAGGTATAGCTGTCAACAGCATACACTACGGTTAGAGCTGTCAACAACATACACTACGGTTAGAGCAGTCAACAACATACACTACAGGTAGAGCTGTCAACAACATACACTACAGGTAGAGCTGTCAACAACATACACTACGGTTAGAGCTGTCAACAGCATACACTACAGGTAGAGCTGTCAACAACATACACTACAGGTAGAGCTGTCAACAACATACACTACAGTTAGAGCTGTCAACAACATACACTACGGTTAGAGCTGTCAACAGCATACACTACAGGTAGAGCTGTCAACAACATACACTACGGTTAGAGCTGTCAACAACATACACTACAGGTAGAGCTGTCAACAACATACACTACGGTTAGAGCTGTCAACAACATACACTACGGTTAGAGCTGTCAACAACATACACTACAGGTAGAGCTGTCAACAACATACACTACAGGTAGAGCTGTCAACAACATACACTACAGGTAGAGCTGTCAACAACATACACTACGGTTAGAGCTGTCAACAACATACACTACGGGTAGAGCTGTCAACAACATACACTACGGTTAGAGCTGTCAACAACATACACTACGGTTAGAGCTGTCAACAACATACACTACAGGTAGAGCTGTCAACAACATACACTACAGGTAGAGCTGTCAACAACATACACTACAGGTAGAGCTGTCAACAACATACACTACAGGTAGAGCTGTCAACAACATACACTACGGTTAGAGCTGTCAACAACATACACTACAGTTAGAGCTGTCAACAACATACACTACAGGTAGAGCTGTCAACAACATACACTACAGGTAGAGCTGTCAACAGCATACACTACGGTTAGAGCAGTCAACAACATACACTACGGTTAGAGCAGTCAACAACATACACTACGGTTAGAGCAGTCAACAACATACACTACAGGTATAGCTGTCAACAACATACACTACGGTTAGAGCTGTCAACAGCATACACTACAGGTAGAGCTGTCAACAACATTCACTACAGGTAGAGCTGTCAACAGCATACACTACGGTTAGAGCTGTCAACAACATACACTACGGTTAGAGCAGTCAACAACATACACTACAGGTATAGCTGTCAACAACATACACTACGGTTAGAGCTGTCAACAGCATACACTACGGTTAGAGCTGTCAACAGCATACACTACAGGTATAGCTGTCAACAGCATACACTACGGTTAGAGCTGTCAACAACATACACTACGGTTAGAGCAGTCAACAACATACACTACAGGTAGAGCTGTCAACAACATACACTACAGGTAGAGCTGTCAACAACATACACTACGGTTAGAGCTGTCAACAGCATACACTACAGGTAGAGCTGTCAACAACATACACTACAGGTAGAGCTGTCAACAACATACACTACAGTTAGAGCTGTCAACAACATACACTACGGTTAGAGCTGTCAACAGCATACACTACAGGTAGAGCTGTCAACAACATACACTACGGTTAGAGCTGTCAACAACATACACTACAGGTAGAGCTGTCAACAACATACACTACGGTTAGAGCTGTCAACAACATACACTACGGTTAGAGCTGTCAACAACATACACTACAGGTAGAGCTGTCAACAACATACACTACAGGTAGAGCTGTCAACAACATACACTACAGGTAGAGCTGTCAACAACATACACTACGGTTAGAGCTGTCAACAACATACACTACGGGTAGAGCTGTCAACAACATACACTACGGTTAGAGCAGTCAACAACATACACTACGGTTAGAGCTGTCAACAGCATACACTACAGGTAGAGCTGTCAACAACATACACTACAGGTAGAGCTGTCAACAACATACACTACGGGTAGAGCTGTCAACAACATACACTACGGTTAGAGCTGTCAACAACATACACTACGGTTAGAGCTGTCAACAACATACACTACGGGTAGAGCTGTCAACAACATACACTACGGTTAGAGCTGTCAACAACATACACTACGGTTAGAGCTGTCAACAACATACACTACAGGTAGAGCTGTCAACAACATACACTACAGGTAGAGCTGTCAACAACATACACTACAGGTAGAGCTGTCAACAACATACACTACAGGTAGAGCTGTCAACAACATACACTACGGTTAGAGCTGTCAACAACATACACTACAGTTAGAGCTGTCAACAACATACACTACAGGTAGAGCTGTCAACAACATACACTACAGGTAGAGCTGTCAACAACATACACTACAGTTAGAGCTGTCAACAACATACACTACAGGTAGAGCTGTCAACAACATACACTACAGGTAGAGCTGTCAACAACATACACTACAGGTAGAGCTGTCAACAACATACACTACGGTTAGAGCTGTCAACAACATACACTACAGGTAGAGCTGTCAACAACATACACTACAGGTAAAGCTGTCAACAACATACACTACAGGTAGAGCTGTCAACAACATACACTACGGTTAGAGCTGTCAACAACATACACTACGGTTAGAGCTGTCAACAGCATACACTACAGTTAGAGCTGTCAACAACATACACTACGGTTAGAGCTGTCAACAACATACACTACGGTTAGAGCTGTCAACAGCATACACTACAGGTATAGCTGTCAACAACATACACTACGGGTAGAGCTGTCAACAACATACACTACGGTTAGAGCTGTCAACAACATACACTACGGTTAGAGCTGTCAACAACATACACTACAGGTAGAGCTGTCAACAACATACACTACAGGTAGAGCTGTCAACAACATACACTACAGGTAGAGCTGTCAACAACATAAACTACGGTTAGAGCTGTCAACAGCATACACTACAGGTAGAGCTGTGTCCATTCTGACTCAGACACACCTCAGTGGTATATTCTCCAGATAACAGACGGTCAGAGCATGCCTCAGCATTAGGAAAACAGAAGAGGTTACTTCAGGACAATGGGTGAGGACTCACCAGCCTGGTCTCATAGACTACACGTAACATAGTAAAGGGAAATCCGGGACACTCAAATTAGTATGATATGTTCCCCTCTGTTCCTCTCCTCTCCTCTCCTCTCCTCTCCTCTCCTCTCCTCTCCTCTCCTCTCCTCTCCTCTCCTCTCCTCTCCTCTCCTCTCCTCTCCTTGTCTCTTCTCCTCTTCTTCTCTTCTCCTCTTCTGTTCCTCTCCCTCTCCCTCTCCCTCTTCCTCTTCCTCTTCCTCTTCCTCTTCCTCTTCCTCTCCTCTCCTCTCCTGTCCTCTCCTCTTCTGTTCCTCTCCTCTTCTTCTCCTCTGCTGTTCTCTGCTCTCAGAATAACATGCTCTGTGTAGCAGGAAGAACGTCACATTGACGCAACGCTGATAGCAAAGCAACGTGACGCGTAAAGCAACGTGACGCGTACAGTGGAGCTGAAGTGTTAACCCACGATGTCTGCAATACAATAAACAACTAAAGCGACTGTATACCTAGGGGTTTGCAAAATTCTGGTAACTTCAGAAATCCCAGTTGGATGATTCCTGAAATCAGGAGGGAATAAATAAACATGAAATCTGGGACTTTTTGGAAAACCTGAGAATTTTGGGGAAAGTTACTGTTATTTTGCAACCCTACACACAGGTCAAAGGGCGTCTGCATAAACAACTCTAATACTACTACTGTACCACAGGAAGGCTCACCTGTACAAGCAAAAATAAGATGCTCCTGGTAGTATGAACAATACAAGAGCATATGCAAAAAAAAAAAAAAAAAATATATCAAGATTCTCTACTATTCTGTCAAGTTACTAAATAAAGGCTGACAGCTTCAGAGTGTTTCGTCGTGACGCATCAAAGCCGTCAAATTACAATACAGAAACAAAATCGTGATGAATCGAGAACACCATCCACAAAACACACAAAGATCATTTCTGAATTCATGACATTTAAAATCACTTCAGTGAAGGAGCCGTACCTGATTAAAAACAGGCAAATAAACCTAAAAAAAAAAAAACATTAATGGCCTATCCTGTCATCAGTCATCCTGTCATGTCATCTTGCCATACAGCCAAATACATTTAAAATAAACACAGCATATACATAATTCATTAACATAACCAAAATGGCCGATCCCAATCCCACCCCATCAACCAACTGACCGATCCCACCCCTTTTGTAAATAAAGTACTGATCTTAACAGTTCATGTCAGACAGCTAAACGTAAATAAAAATGCACAGCATATACATATTCATCCCCACTGCTAAAATGGCCGACCTTGACACACCAACCAACTTGCCCCCACCAATAAAGCATTTCTCTTACCAAATAATTAAAATGTAAAGAATACACAGCAGACCAACCCCCACATAATGTTGTCTCCGGCTGGACAACAATCAATCAATCGATCAATCAATCAAATTAAAATAAAGTAGATAGTCTTACCAGGTCTCATCGTTCTTGAACTCCAGTTCTCCGTAGGTGTCCTCAAAGTCCTCCCCTCCTCCCTTGGCGATCCCCTCCATGGTACGATATGGCACGATGACCATCCCCCTCGCCCCCGAAGTCCTCAGCACCTTCACCTCCATCACGCCCACGCTCTCGCTCACGTGACACGTGTCGCTCTCGAAGGTGAATATCCCGGCGTGGTCGTCGTCCAGGATGGTAACAGTGGCGACAGCGGGGAACCCCAGCAGGGCCTTGGGGTAAAGGAGAGAGTTCGGAGACAGTAGTGTCTCATCCTCGTCTGACTCCAAGACGCGCACGTTGCTGAGACGCACAAAGAAGTGCTCGTCCTCCTCGAAGATGTCGTCATCAATGATGCCGATGCTAATCTCCTTGACGAACTCGCCAGGCTTGAACACCACCGTGCCCTCCGTGAACTCGTAGTCTGCGCCGGCGTTGGCTGAGCCGTCCTCTGTCTTGTAGTCAACATAGATGGTCTTGGCCATGTCACCGCCCTTCCTGGAGATGGCCAGCAGGGCGGCGCCACAGTTCTCCAGGCACTGGTACACAGCGGGTTCGAAGGCGATCCGTGACACATACTCCTCGACTTCCTCCCCCACCACACACACCTCCTGCACGCTGGCGCTCCTCTTGGTCTGCTCCACGACGTGCTTCTTCAGGATGTTCCCGGCGCCCGTCATCATGCGCGTGGCCTGGATGCGGTAGAAGGCTCTACTCTTCTGCTGGTGAGACAAGGCGTAGTAGTTAGCCATCTCTACCAGCTGGTCCATCTCCTTCTCTGGGTGTTTCTGCTTCAGGTCTTTCAGGATCCGGATCATATCCCGCCGAGACTCGTCCACTTCTTTCCCCTCGATCAGGCTGATGAGGTTATGGGCGACGCATCCGTCGTGGGCGAAGTGCGAGTTGACCATCTTGCCGCCGCCGTCCATCATCTCGATGCCCTTGGAGCGCTCATGCTCGGTCTCGATGATCACACCGCGGTGGTTGTCGGTGCGGTACTTCTTGAACTTGTAGAAGAGGAGTCGTCGGTCGGCTACCCAGGCCAGGATGACACAGATGGGGAAGAAGGCCAGGGTGAGCAGCCCCTCCCATATCTGGACCACGTTGGGACTGAACACCGCCAGGATCATGTAGAGCCAGATGTAGGCGAAGATACTCCACGCCGCCGTCACAAAGAACACTCTGAGATGTTTCACCTTCCTCGTCTCCCCCTCTGGGATCACTGACACACACAGGCCGATGATCACGAACATGTTGAAGGCAGCGCTGCCGACGATCGTAGACGGCCCCAGCTCGCCGGCTTCGAAGTCGTGTCCGCAGACCTCGATGACAGACAGCAGGATCTCAGGGGTACTAGAACCCAGGGCCATGAGGGTGAGGTTGGAGACCGTCTCGTTCCAGACTCTGATGGTGGCGGTGGTGGTCTCTCCGTTGGCTCTCTTGATAATGATCTCCTTCTCCTGGGAGGTGATGACCTCGATGGCCGCCATGAAGCGGTCCGCTATGATGGACACTCCCAGGAACATGTAGATCATAGCTACGAAGTAGACGATGACGCGGGCCATCTTATCCCCCATGGAGGGGTCCTCAGGGTACCAGATGGGCAGGACGATCCCTGGCTTGCACCTGGACGTGCCCTCGGAGCAGGTGGCATTGTGGGAGTCTGTGGTGGCGGGGCTGGGGGTGGTGTGGTCGCCCTCTGCACACAGGAAGGCAGCGGCCACAGTCAGTAGGCCCAACCAGAGGCATGCTGGGTAGGAGGAGGACGACCCCGTCCTGATCCCCGGCCCCGACCCCGGCCTCGTCAGCCTCGGCCTGAAGCGCTCCATCCACCCTCTGGGGTCCTGGGGGTCCTTACCACACTGACGAGCCCTCTGGGATCCAGCACTGGGCTGTGGCTGGTACCTCACAACACCTAGAGAGAGACAGAGAGAGAGAGAGAGAGAGAGAGAGAGAGAGAGAGAGAGAGAGAGAGAGAGACAGCGAGAGAGAAAGAGAAAGAGAGAGAGACAGTGAGAGAGAGAGAGAAAGAGAGACACAGACACAGAGACAGAGAGACACAGAGACAGAGAGAGACAGAGACAGAGACAGAGACAGAGACAGAGAGAGAGAGAGAGAGAGAGAGAGAGAGAGAGAGAGAGAGAGAGAGACACAGAGACAGAGACAGAGAGAGAGAGAGACAGAGACAGAGAGAGACAGCGAGAGAGAAAGAGAGACAGAGAGACAGAGAGACAGAGAGACACAGAGACAGAGAGACACAGAGAGAGAGAGAGAGACAGAGACAGAGACAGAGACAGAGACAGAGAGAGAGAGAGAGAGAGAGAGAGAGACAGAGACAGAGACAGAAAGAGAGAGAGACAGCGAGAGACAGAGAGACAGAGAGACACAGAGAGAGAGAGAGAGAGAGAGAGAGAGAGAGAGAAAGACAGAGAGAGAGAGAGAGAGAGAGAGATTAGACATAACATCAACAGAAGACAACAGAGTGTGAGAAGTAACATCAACAACGCAACAATAGTTGTCCACTCTGTGCTTGGCTACCTCACACCTGACAGAGATTAGACATATAACATATAAACAACACAACAGTCCACTCTGTGCTTGGCTTCCACCTATCAGACAGACTGTGAAACAACAGCAACAAGTCCATCAGGAAAATAGCCTTTGAAAACCATAATATTGAGGCAATACTATTGATGTGCAGGTGGCTTAGTGGTTAAGAGCGTAATGCCAGTAACCGAAAGGTCGCTGGTTCTAATCCCCGAGCCGACTAGGTGAAAAATCTGTCGATGTGCCCTTGAGCAAGGCACTTAACCCTAATTGCTCCTGTAAGTCGCTCTGGATAAGAGCGTCTGCTAAATGACTTAAATGTAAAAATGTATATCAAACATTAGGAACACCTTCCTAATATTGAGTTCCACCTCCCGCTCGAAAGCGTTCCGCTGGTCCATGTTGACTCCAATGCTTCCCACAGCTGTGCAAAGTTGGCTGGGTGGTGGACCATTGTTGGACACACAGGAAACTGTTGAATGTGAAAAACCCAGCAGCGTTGCAGTTCTTGACACAAACCGGTGAGCCTGGTACCTTCTACCGTACCCCGTTCAAAGGCACTTAAATATTTTGTCTTGTCCATCACCCTCTGAATGGCACACATTCACAATCCATGTTTCAATTGTCTCAAGGCTTAAAAGTCCTTCTTTAACCTGTCTCCTCCCCCTTCATCTACACTGATTGAAGTGGATTTAACAAGTGACATCAATAAGGGATCATAGCTTTCACCTGGATTCACCTGGTCAGTGTTATGGAAAGAGCAGGTGTTCTTAATGTTTTGTATACTCAGTGTATATGGAAATACATTATACTGTTCCTAAGAGGTCAGGGTGGCTTTTTTCAGCTCAAGTCATGCAAATAAATGTGTACATTTCCCAGATGGAGAAATAGGCCTATGGTGTCAGCAGCTGAAAGCAAAGCTAACATATGGAATTGTTGTAAGATATACCATGGATCATTTATCTATTTGATTAAGGAAATTTAGGACCCCTTTAGATAAAAAAATATATATATATATATATAAAACCTTTTTGGGATAAAATATTGAATTTGCCCTTTACTACTATAGCCCATAGAAACTCATTGAATAACACATTCATAAACGGCAAAAAATACAAAAAATAAATCATAAGGATTAAGATTTTAAAGTGTCTGTCTAAGAAAGATTTTTGTTTTTTTGGATTTAATCCCTTTTTTTTGTTGACACAAAACTACCTCCATACTTCCATTCATTTATATGGGTTACCTTCAAACAAGTCAGGTGACACTTGCGGGGGGTCATAGAGCAAAACGGAGAATACAATCGGGTTCGGACACTACAGATGTTTTTGTGAGAAAGGCTTTTGGGATGTCTCATGGTCTGACAAACACCGCTCTAGCTCGGCCACCTTCCACCGCAGATGCAGAAAGCAGACATGGGCAGATGTGGTGGATTGAGACGCAGCCCATACAAAAACAGACATCTCTAGTTAAACTGACGGATTTTGATGGGGACTTTTTTATTATGTTACTTAGATTGACGCACCGGTAGATAGGGGAGATAGGGGAGATTAGGGGAGATAGGGGAGGCAGGGGGAGATAGGGGAGGCACCGGTGCGTCAATAGAATATTAAGAATTAATTAAGTGTGCATGTGCGCACGCTTGTGTGTGTTCAAAGCTCCAATTATGGGAGATAGGGGGAGGCAGGGGGAGACAGGGGGAGATAGGGTGAGTTAGGGGGAGATAAGGGAGGCATGGGGAGATAGGGGGAGATAGGGGTACTTAGGGGAGATAGGAAGGCAGGGGTAGATGGGGGGAGACGGGGAGATAGGGGGAGATAGGGGAGGCAGGGGGAGATAGGGGTAGATAGGGGAGGCAGGGGGAGATGGGGGAGATGGGGGAGCAGGGGGAGATAGGGGAGATATGGGAGGCAGGGGTAGATAGGGGATATAGTGGAGGCAGGGGTAGATAGGGGAGATAGGGGAGGCAGTGGGAGATAGGGGAGGCAGG
The DNA here is from genome assembly GCF_964263955.1 of Coregonus lavaretus. Lineage (NCBI taxonomy): Eukaryota > Metazoa > Chordata > Actinopteri > Salmoniformes > Salmonidae > Coregonus > Coregonus lavaretus. The sequence goes on along the minus strand of NW_028161706.1, from coordinate 19,470 downwards.
GGGAGATAGGTGAGGTAGGGGAGGAAGGGGGAGATAGGGGAGATAGTGGAGGAAGGGGGAGATAGGGGAGATAGGGGAGGCAGGGGGAGATAGGGGAGGCAGGGGGACATAGGGGGGATAGGGGAGGCAGGGGTAGACAGGGGAGATAGGGGAGGTAGGGGGAGATAGGGGAGATAGTGGAGGAAGGGGGAGATAGGGGAGATAGGGGAGGAAGGGGGAGATAGGGGAGATATACCCCTGCCTCCACTAGGGGATATAGTGGAGGCAGGGGTAGATAGGGGAGATAGGGGAGGCAGTGGGAGATAGGGGAGAAAGGGGAGGCAGTGGGGAGATAGGGGAGGTAGGGGAGGAAGGGGGAGATAGGGGAAATAGTGGAGGCAGGGGGAGATAGGGGAGATAGTGGAGGCAGGGGTAATAGGGGAGATAGGGGAGGCAGGGGGAGATAGGGGAGATAGGGGAGGCAGGGGGAGATAGGGGAGATAGGGGAGGCAGGTGGAGATAGGGGGATAGGGGAGGCAGGGGTAGACAGGGGAGATAGGGGAGATAGGGGGAGATAGGGGCGATAGGGGAGGCAGGGGGAGATAGGGGAGATAGTGGAGGCAGGGGTAGATAGGGGAGGCAGGGGGAGATAGGGGGGATAGGGGAGGCAGGGGGAGATAGGGGAGATAGTGGAGGCAGGGGGAGATAGGGGAGGCAGGGGGAGATAGGGGAGATAGTGGAGGCAGGGGTAGATAGAGGAGATAGGGGAGGCAGGGGGAGGTAGGGGAGATAGGGGAGGCAGGGGAGATAGGGGAGATAGGGGAGGCAGGGGGAGATAGGGGAGATAGGGGAGATAGGGAAGGCAGGGGGAGATAGGGGAGGCAGGGGGAGATAGGGGAGGCAGGTGGAGATAGGGGAGATAGGGGAGATAGGGGAGGCAGGGGGAGATAGGGGAGACAGGGGAGGCAGGGGGAGATAGGGGAGATAGTGGAGGCAGGGGTAGATAGGGGAGATAGGGGAGGCAGGGGGAGATAGGGGAGATAGGGGAGGCAGGGGGAGATAGGGGAGATAGGGGAGGCAGGGGGAGATAGGGGAGATAGGGGAGGCAGGGGGAGATAGGGGAGATAGGGGAGGCAGGGGGAGATAGGGGAGATAGGGAAGGCAGGGGGAGATAGGGGAGATAGGGGAAGCAGGGGGAGATAGGGGAGATAGGGGAGGCAGGGGGAGATAGGGGAGATAGGGGAGATAGGGGAGGCAGGGGGAGATAGGGGAGATAGGGGAGGCATGGGGAGATAGGGGAGATAGGGGAGGCAGGGGGAGATAGGGGAGATAGGGGAGATAGGGGAGGCAGGGGGAGATAGTGGAGGCAGGGGTAGATAGGGGAGGCAGGGGTAGATAGGGTAGATAGGGGAGGCAGGGGGAGATAGGGGAGATAGGGGAGGCAGGGGGAGATAGGGGAGGCAGGGGGAGGCAGGAGGAGATAGGGGGAGATAGGGGGAGATGGGGAGGCAGGGGGAGATGGGGAGGCAGGGGGAGATAGGGGGGATAGGGGAGGCAGGGGGAGATAGGGGAGGCAGGGGGAGATAAGGGAGGCAGGGGAAGATAGGGGAGATAGGGGAGGCAGAGGGAGATAGGGGAGATAGGGGAGGCAGGGGGAGATAGGGGAGATAGGGGAGGCAGGGGGAGATAGGGGAGATAGGGGAGATAGGGGAGGCAGGGGGAGATAGGTGAGGCAGGGGTAGATAGGGGAGATAGGGGAGGCAGGGGGAGATAGGGGAGGTAGGGGAGGCAGGGGGAGATAGGGAGGCAGGGGAAGATAGGGGAGATAGAGGAGGCAGGGGGAGATGGGGAGGCAGGGGGAGATAGGGGGGATAGGGTTGGCAGGGGGAGGGGGAGGCAGGGGGAGATAGTGGGGATAGGGGAGGCAGGGGGAGATAGGGGAGGCAGGGGGAGATAGGGGAGATAGAGGAGGCAGGGGGAGATAGGGGAGGCAGGGGGAGATAGGGGAGATAGGGGAGGCAGGGGGAGATAGGGGAGCTAGGGGAGGCAGGGGGAGATAGGGGAGATAGGGGAGGCAGGGGGAGATAGGGGAGATAGGGGAGGCAGGGGGAGATAGGGGAGATAGGGGAGGCAGGGGGCATGTCCGTGTTCCGGAGAGTCTTAGCTTTCAGGAATGGGGTCATAATAGCTTATAGCCAAAGCGGTTCAAATGCCAGAGACAAATTTATAGGAAGAAAACAAATTAAACATTTCACATTGGCTTCAGAGACCGCCAGAAGCTTCTGTTTTACCACAGAGGAGCGTTTGATTCTATCTGTTCTCCTCTACCTTTCCTGGCTGGCAAAGTAGCAGGATGTTGTCTCTGGTATTGAATCTGAATTTAGTGAACTGAATTTGAAAACTGAATCTGAATGCATCTGAGAAGTTAAATATATGAAACTTTGATCAACTTGAAATTAAAGCTTGTATACTTGATACACAGACAATGAATGCAATATCTACCATATTTAAACTGAATATATACATATTTAATTTGAATATTTAATTATTTATTTTTTTTTACTGAATGCAATATTCATTCAATTAACTATCAAATCATGTAATACAAGTTCAATTTATGAATTAAATTATTCAATTTGTGCATTACAAATTTAAAAACATCAACCCAAGAGTTTACCCGTGCGTCAATCTAATTAACATAAAACAAAAATCCCCATCAAAATCCTACAGTTTAAGCTAGAGATATCTAGCGTTTTGCATGGGCTGCGTCTCAATCCACCGCATCCACCTATCTACGGTGGAAAGTGGCAGAGCTACCGAAAATCGGTCTTCTCACGGAAACGTCTGCAACGTCACTAACTAATATCACTATGGAAAGATGAGACTCTCACTCTCACGATGGTGTTCTCCGTTTTACCCAAACTACACAATAATCCCCTCCATGAAGACTGGGGGTCAGCCTGATGAACCAAACTACCCAATAATCCCCTCCATGAAGACTGGGGGTCAGCCTGATGAACCAAACTACTCAGTAATCCCCTCCATGAAGACTGGGGGTCAGCCTGATGAACCAAACTACCCAATAATCCCCTCCATGAAGACTGGGGGTCAGCCTGATGAACCAAACTACCCAATAATCCCCTCCATGAAGACTGGGGGTCAGCCTGATGAACCAAACTACCCAATAATCCCCTCCATGAAGACTGGGGGTCAGCCTGATGAACCAAACTACCCAATAATCCCCTCCATGAAGACTGGGGGTCAGCCTGATGAACCAAACTACCCAGTAATCCCCTCCATGAAGACTGGGGGTCAGCCTGATGAGCCAAACTACCCAATAATCCCCTCCATGAAGACTGGGGGTCAGCCTGATGAACCAAACTACCCAATAATCCCCTCCATGAAGACTGGGGGTCAGCCTGATGAACCAAACTACTCAGTAATCCCCTCCATGAAGACTGGGGGTCAGCCTGATGAACCAAACTACCCAATAATCCCCTCCATGAAGACTGGGGGTCAGCCTGATGAACCAAACTACCCAATAATCCCCTCCATGAAGACTGGGGGTCAGCCTGATGAACCAAACTACCCAATAATCCCCTCCATGACGACTGGGGGTCAGCCTGATGAACCAAACTACCCAATAATCCCCTCCATGAAGACTGGGGGTCAGCCTGATGAACCAAACTACCCAATAATCCCCTCCATGAAGACTGGGGGTCAGCCTGATGAACCAAACTACCCAATAATCCCCTCCATGAAGACTGGGGGTCAGCCTGATGAACCAAACTACCCAATAATCCCCTCCATGAAGACTGGGGGTCAGCCTGATGAACCAAACTACCCAATAATCCCCTCCATGAAGACTGGGGGTCAGCCTGATGAACCAAACTACCCAGTAATCCCCTCCATGAAGACTGGGGGTCAGCCTGATGAACCAAACTACCCAATAATCCCCTCCATGAAGACTGGGGGTCAGCCTGATGAACCAAACTACCCAGTAATCCCCACCATGTAGCCTAACTCTCACACTCACACCCATAATCAAACATGTTTTTTCTTGTATACTGATATATCATGTACAATTATAATTAATATGCTTTGTTTAACTCATTGAACAAACTTTTTTTATAAATGTATATTTGTGGTGTGGTTTTCATAAAATACCTTTTGGGTTTCCAACCTCACCTGCACACTGTTTTTACCAGTTTTTTATCTGTACTGTTTTGTCTTTCACTTATTTTCTTTGGTGCGACTAAATAAATCCCCCCCCAAAAAAACTAAAACCTAGTTTAGTAGAACCCCCCCCCCCCCCCAAATTGCTCCATCGTCTCTAAATTACCTGAATTTTGCAACCCTATACAGTCTCATCGAGCATGTATCAAAATAGGGCTGGAGGAGGATTTGTAAAAGATTGACAACATTTCAAGCGCCAAAAATCCTTTCCAGATTTAGAGTAGAGGAAGATTAATCTACAAAACTCTTCAGACTTCTGGCAGGGTCTCTTCTGGCAAGGCCTCTTCCAGCAGGGCCTCTTCTGGCAAGGCTCTTGTGGCAGGGTCTCTTCTGGCAAGGCCTCTTGTGGAAGGGTTTCTTCTGGCAAGGCCTCTTGTGGAAGGGTCTCTTCTGGCAGGGCCTCTTCTTGCAAGGCCTCTTGTGGAAGGGTCTCTTCTGGCAGGGCCTTTTCTGTAAAGCCTCTTCTGGCAGGGCCTTTTCTGGAAAGCCTCTTCTGGCAAGGCCTCTTCTGGCAGGGCCTCTTCTGGCAGGGCCTTTTCTGGAAAGCCTCTTGTGGAAGGGTCTCTTCTGGCAGGGCCTCTTCTGGCAGGTCCTTTTCTGGAAAGCCTCTTCTGGCAGGGCCTCTTCTGGCAGGGCCTTTTCTGGAAAGCCTCTTCTGGCAGGGCCTCTTCTGGCAGGGCCTCTTCTGGCAGGGCCTTTTCTGGAAAGCCTCTTCTGGCAGGGCCTTTTCTGGAAAGCCTCTCCTGGCAGGGCCTCTTCTGCTCTGCACAATCAGACATAAGTCAGAGAAGTCAAACTATCAGAGAGAGAACAAGGGCTGTGGTGGTCACAACATTTTGTCAGCCGGTAATTGTCATGCAAATGACTGCCGATCTAACGGTAATTGACCGTTAATTTATATATATATATATATATATATATATATATATAGGGGGTAGATCAGCTTTAATATTGCAGATAGATTGTAACTTCCATCAATGTAATTGTCTGCATCACTTCCAATCCCCAATATGTTTTTATTCTCACAAATATATATATATATATATATATATATATATATATATATATATATATATATATATATATATATATATATATATACAGTGGGGGAAAAAAGTATTTAGTCAGCCACCAATTGTGCAAGTTCTCCCACTTAAAAAGATGAGAGAGGCCTGTAATTTTCATCATAGGTACACGTCAACTATGACAGACAAAATGAGGAAAAAAAATCCAGAAAATCACATTGTAGGATTTTTAATGAATTTATTTGCAAATTATATGGTGGAAAATAAGTATTTGGTCAATAACAAAAGTTTCTCAATACTTTGTTATATACCCTTTGTTGGCAATGACACAGGTCAAACATTTTCTGTAAGTCTTCATAAGGTTTTCACACACTGTTGCTGGTATTTTGGCCCATTCCTCCATGCAGATCTCCTCTAGAGCAGTGATGTTTTGGGGCTGTCGCTGGGCAACACAGACTTTCAACTCCCTCCAAAGATTTTCTATGGAGTTGAGATCTGGAGACTGGCTAGGCCACTCCAGGACCTTGAAATGCTTCTTACGAAGCCATTTCTTCGTTGCCCGGGCGGTGTGTTTGGGATCATTGTCATGCTGAAAGACCCAGCCACGTTTCATCTTCAATGCCCTTGCTGATGGAAGGAGATTTTCACTCAAAATCTCACGATACATGGCCCCATTCATTCTTTCCTTTACACGGATCAGTCGTCCTGGTCCCTTTGCAGAAAAACAGCCCCAAAGCATGATGTTTCCACCCCCATGCTTCACAGTAGGTATGGTGTTCTTTGGATGCAACTCAGCATTCTTTGTCCTCCAAACACGACGAGTTGAGTTTTTACCAAAAAGTTCTATTTTGGTTTCATCTGACCATATGACATTCTCCCAATCCTCTTCTGGATCATCCAAATGCACTCTAGCAAACTTCAGACGGGCCTGGACATGTACTGGCTTAAGCAGGGGGACACGTCTGGCACTGCAGGATTTGAGTCCCTGGCGGCGTAGTGTGTTACTGATGGTAGGCTTTGTTACTTTGGTCCCAGCTCTCTGCAGGTCATTCACTAGGTCCCCCCGTGTGGTTCTGGGATTTTTGCTCACCGTTCTTGTGATCATTTTGACCCTACGGGGTGAGATCTTGCGTGGAGCCCCAGATCGAGGGAGATTATCAGTGGTCTTGTATGTCTTCCATTTCCTAATAATTGCTTCCACAGTTGATTTCTTCAAACCAAGCTGCTTACTTATTGCAGATTCAGTCTTCCCAGCCTGGTGCAGGTCTACAATTTTGTTTCTGGTGTCCTTTGACAGCTCTTTTGTCTTGGCCATAGTGGAGTTTGGAGTGTGACTGTTTGAGGTTGTGGACAGGTGTCTTTTATACTGATAACAAGTTCAAACAGGTGCCGTTAATACAGGTAACGAGTGGAGGACAGAGGAGCCTCTTAAAGAAGAAGTTACAGGTCTGTGAGAGCCAGAAATCTTGCTTGTTTGTAGGTGATCAAATACTTATTTTCCACCATAATTTGCAAATAAATTCATTAAAAATCGTACAATGTGATTTTCTGGATTTTTTTTTCTCATTTTGTCTGTCATAGTTGACGTGTACCTATGATGAAAATTACAGGCCTCTCTCATCTTTTTAAGTGGGAGAACTTGCACAATTGGTGGCTGACTAAATACTTTTTTTCCCCACTGTATTTATACCTTTCTATTCTCATTGTTTCTACAGATTGTAAATTGAAAATAAAATGTTTTGCTAAAAGTATTATTATATTATTGATCGATTGACTATGACTTTTCAGATCACCCAGTAGTGCTATCTGCAGGGTTAGCTCCAGGTAAACATTGCAATCCTTTAGCCATTCCTGGACCTGTGTCCAAAAACAAGCTACAAATGGACAGAACCAAAACAAATGATCTAATGATTCTGTCTCTTCGCAGCAAAATCTGCGGAGCTAGGAAGATTGTATCCCCCATATAAATAACATTATATTGTTAGCAAGAATTTTGTATAATCATTTTAATTGAAAAGTTTTGAATCCGGTGTCGTTTTGCGTATCAGTTCATAAACACTATGCCATGGAATCAGTACGTCAAAAATCTCATCCCAACTATTTTGCAATCTATATGGGACGGCTGTCAAACCTTTGGTCCTTAAATGAAACTGGTATACTTTTTTATTTATCACAGTTTTCTTTAACCAATTATGTTATTTAATGCAAGGCCGACAGACAAGTTCCTTACTTTCTCCCCCTTCCACTTTCCTCTTCCATTTTTGCGGTAAGGCTGCAATTATTTAGTTGTAATTTTGGGTCGAGCAGACATTTCCATATGTTTTTGTTAGCTGCATGTGCAAAATAACTCCACCAGTCCTACCTATGATATCATTTATGAAGATTATACCTTTTTTAAACATTTTGTCAAAAAATAATGGTTTTTTATCAATTAGTATATTTGAGTTTAACCACAATATTTGTTGCATTATTTGTTCTGTCATTTCTGGAGGACTAAATTGAAATTGCAACCAACTTTCTATGGCTTGTTTTAGAAATAGTGATATTTGGGAGATTATTTCCTTTTCAAATAACTGAAAGTGAGTGGTTGTAAAATGGAATATTTTTTTCTCATATAATTTTAAAAACTGTTCGCTAGGCGTAGGCAAGACCATAAGCAAATAGGTAAACTGGGATAATACTAAAGAGTTAATCAGGGTGATTTTTCCACAAATTGACAGGTATTTACATTTCCATGGTAGCAAGATCTTATCTATTTTTGCTAACTTTCTATTACAATGTATTGGCGTGAGATCATTTATTTCATTTGGGATATGTATTCCGAGTATATCCACATCACCATCAGACCATTTTATTGGTAAACTACATGGTAATGTAAACATTTTATTTTTTAGTGATCCAATACGTAATATAGTACATTTATCATAATTTGGTTGTAATCCAGAGAGGTTAGAAAATGTATCTAGATCCTCTATGAGGCTGTGGAGGGATTCAAGTTGTGGATTTAAAAGAAAACATGAATCATCAGCGTACAATGACAGCTTTGTTTTTAAGCCCTGGATTTCTAATCCCTTGATATGATTGTTGGATCTGATTTTAATAGCTAACATTTTGATGGCCATTAACAAATAGATATTGACTGTTAATTAACATAAACATTTAAAGTCTAATAAATCAATTTAATATAGCCTACACCAGTGTTTCCCAAGTACCCCAACAGTACACATTTTTCTTGTAGCCCCAGACAAGCACACTTGATTCAACTTGCCAACTAATCCTCAAGCCCTCGATGAGGAATCACGGGGCTACAACAAAAATGTGTACTGGTGGTGTTACACAGTGGAACCACTGGCCTACACCATCACAATAAAATCCCTGATTTATTTAGTTGTGATAGGCCTATAAACCTGGGAATGTCTGAGAAATCTAAACATATGCCACTCTATATTGATGATTGGGAAAAAGCCACAAAAAAAAGGCATGCGCTCTGATCCTTGAGACTCCCGAGTGGCGCAGTGGTCTAAGGCACTGCATCGCAGTGCTAGCTGTGCCACTAGAGATCCTGGTTCGAGTCCAGGCTCTGTCGTAGCCGGCCGTGACCGGGAGACCCATGGGGCGGCGCACAATTGGCCCAGCGTCGTCCAGGGTAGTGGAGGGAATGGCCGGCAGGGATGTGGGTTCATTTCCCAGTATGAAGAAAAATAATAATAATAATTTAAGTCGCTCTGGATAAGAGCGTCTGCTAAATGACTAAAATGTAGAGAGAGAGACAATAGCATTGCTGCTCTGCTTGTGTGGCAAGTCAGGTGATATCTAATCAATGGAAGGCGGAATTAAAATGACAGAATCAAAAGTAGAATGATAAAGAAAGGGTACAACGACCAAACGCCAACAGGTAGGCTGCTGTTTAGGATCTGAACGGAGTTGTTGTCATGTGTAGGATGGTGAGAAGAGCAGCAACGTTATGGTTAGCCTCCATTAGCCTCGTTAGCTAGCTTCGCTCAGTGGGATGCAATCAAGACAGGTACTATGTAATCAGATGGGATGATAAATGACTAGCAACGAGTTAGTCTAGTCGGAGATATCAGTGGTTCTGGTCTCTCCCACCGTGCCTGGTGCTCCGAGCCTCCCATGTCTTATTCACACACACACACACACACACACACACAAACGGCACAGCCTCCACTCCTTAATAGCCTACAGCTCTCTCTCTCTCTTTCTCCCCTTCTCCATGGCTCTGGTTAAATAAAGTAGCAAAAAAAATTTGCTTTTCTGCTGCTTCCCTCACTCGGATCGGACCGGTTGTCCTATAGGTGCTTTCAGAACGGCTTTTACAAATTAAATTTGTGCATATTGGGTCCGGGGCTTTCCCGTGTCCATTTCAGAACGGGAACTCTTACTCCCGTCACCATTTGTCCTCACCATTCCAATTATTCAAATTAAATAAAGAAGTGTTCAGAGAGTGGTTAGAGGGACAATAGAGCGCTGAGTACCATGCCATTAGCGAGGGCCATTTGCAAGTTTGGTAGGCTCCCCATCAGCGCCAATCATTTGTGCAGTTTTGGATGGGATTACCGTGACCAACGGCCACAGCGCACCTCAGCTCTGCTGTCACATCCAACCTGGATCGATATTTTGAGTTTTGCACTGTCACCCCCTGACTTTGAGAAAGCTCCGACGCGACATGCATCAAGCCACACCCATCTCATTAGTGGTGGTGAGATAAGAGACATTATGTCAGACTCATTTGCATTTGACTGCCATAGCCCCACATTAAAAGTATGTGATGGTGAGTTGAAGACAATCAGAAATACTGTTAGAATGTTTTTCAATTGACTGCCATAGCCCCAAAGAAAAAAGTAAACATTTGCTGTTAATTACAAAAAAAAGTCACATGGTGGGGTTGCAAGAATCTTCAGATATCAAAATGGGGTCGTGGGCGAAAACACTTTGAGAACCCCTTCAGTAAAGGGTGCAAAAAAAGATATGGTGAGCTTCGATTGGTCACTCGCATCACGATATTGCGGAGGATTCGAATAAAGTCCAGCTTTCCCCAACCCTAGCCCCAACCTGTTCAGCTCCCTCGCCCTCGCTCGCATCGCTCAACCTGTTCAGTTCCCTCGCCCTCGCTCGCGTCGCTCAACCTGTTCAGCTCCCTCGCCCTCGCTCGCGTCGCTCAACCTGTTCAGCTCCCTCGCCCTCGCATCGCTCAACCTGTTCAGCTCCCTCGCCCTCGCATCGCTCAACCTGTTCAGCTCCCTCGCCCTCGCATCGCTCAACCTGTTCAGCTCCCTCGCCCTCGCCCTCATCGCTCAACCTGTTCAGCTCCCTCGCCCTCGCCCTCATCGCTCAACCTGTTCAGCTCCCTCGCCCTCGCGTCGCTCAACCTGTTCAGCTCCCTCGCCCTCGCGTCGCTCAACCTGTTCAGCTCCCTCGCCCATGCTCGCGTCGCTCAACCTGTTCAGGTCCCTCGCCCTCGCTCGCATCGCTCAACCTGTTCAGCTCCCTCGCCCCTCGCTCGCATCGCTCAACGCTCCCCTTCTCTCGCTTTCCTTCCATTGAAAAGGGAAAGGCTTCCGATGTTTCACCACGTGATGACGCGTAAAACAAACTGTCAGCGCTACAAGCGCCGCAAACTACAATAATAATAATAATAATAATAATATGCCATTTAGCAGACGCTTTTATCCAAAGCGACTTACAGTCATGTGCGCATACATTTTTACGTATGGGTGGTCCCGGGGATCGAACCCACTACCCTGGCGTTACAAGCGCCGTGCTCTACCAATTGAGCTACAGAGGACCACAACATTCAGCCACATGGAGAACACCAACTCCATACTATGCAATTTAGGCAATTACTGTGTAATAACATGTTGTTGTTGTTTTTTACCAGAGTAATTACAATGTTATTACACAGGTATAAGAACAACTTAATATTAAGGGTTTGAAATATTCATTCGAAAGGGCTATGCATTTGCAATAGGCTGTAGGCCTTCAAAACGTTGTCAAAAATCTGTACCTATATTGTGATACAATTGAAGGACCTCCCTAACGTGGCGCTGTGAAGAGGGCAGCTTCGTATGTGCATACATAGATAGACAGGCCTCCATCTCTCCCTCCCTCCGGCCCTCACACAGGGTCTCGTTTAAAAGGTGGCTATTTGAGAGGCCCGCGAACAGGCACTCAGCGGACTCAGCAGGCGTCATGGAGACACCTAGCCTCAGCTGTCAAATCAAATCACCCATAAGGCTTTTTTTTCCTCCTCTCACAGTCACAGACACATCTGATTCCCTCTTACCCAAGGGGAAATCCCTGGCATAGCCTACAAATAGGCTACACCGGCATGCCTCTATTATGAATATAATGAATATGAGTGACACATAGAGCCTGCATGCAACACTGTAGCAGCTACTGCCTGCTACCCTCGTCATCAGAAACGTCACTAGGCTTCCTTCCATAATAGTGACACAGTGGTGTAAATAATAAAGGTCATGTGATAATGGTAGCCTAATTAATCATCCATAGGCCGGACACAGCCAGGTGGTAGGCTAGCCCATCATAGCTTGGCATGGCACGCCGCTTTAGTATACAGAGAGGGCACCGCTCAAACACATCCTCATCCTCAACTCTGGAGATGGACATGTTGCCTGACTCACAACGCATAGCCAGGCGACATTTGCTGTGATGCTGTCAAGCCATCCTGCATGAATAGCCTAGTGGAACCATAAGGCCACCGGTTGGGTTTTAAGGCTCACATTATCATTGGCCTTATTATAGGCTAGAGTTATTAATTATACGCAAATACATAACACCGCGTCATAATTTCAGTACCGCCTCAGAAATCGGTGTAGCGGTCTGTCTTCATCACTAACCAGAAACGCGGTAGCCTCGAATCTATAGGAGGCTATAGCACGCGGATCATTGCTAGTAACGAGACCCCAGACGAATTCATTTCATTACAGCCTACCTGTATTTTGTATTCTGAAGTGTTTTCGACACTGCGTAATGCCCCTTTTCCAATCGACCCTTTCACTCCGAGGTATCTATCATTCAGCAGTGAACGTTCATATCGTTTGTATCAGCACTTCCTACTCCTCAGTCAAACGTGCTGTAGACTACCTCCTGCCGTTGAAAGAATACCCCAGGGGCGATATCGGTTTCCTCACGCGCAATCAAGCTGGTCCCCAAGCCCGTTCTGCTTCCGGCCGATCGATCAAACCGGAGAAGTGATGGCTCGCTCTTCTTTTCCTCTCCTCTCCTCTTGCCCCGTAACGTTAAGCCCCACCTCGGTGACGAGGACGTTGGAAGGGATGGATGGAACTTTGGAGCACGAATCCATGCAAAACAAACAGCTCTTCTCTTCTCCCGCAAGCCGAGAGAGCGAGAGACAGCAGTGCTTGCCTCGTCTCTAGTCCGTCTCCTCTGCGTTAGCGCAGAAAATGTATTCTGATGATCCTTTTGCTGTCCAGTCCGTTGGTCAATTTATTTAAAAAATATGACACAGCTATATCCAACGTTACGACGACCTCACATAAATCATGTGTAAATATTCCATTTGATGATCAATGGATATCATTTTGGCACACAAGCGTCGGAAGCTCCAGATTTTTATATTTTAATTACACCTTAAAATCCAGATTGAATATTGTATTTTCCACTATTCCTATTCATTTCTAAAGGTTGATATTATGTCCCTATTCGGAAGCATCGCAGTAGCCTTTGCTATTCAACGTGAGCAATGCCACGCTCTCCCCTGCACGCCTCTCCACCGCCCCCTTCACCTAAAGTCACACACACACACGCACGCTCGTCTACGTCACTATCAACTGGGGGGAGAGAGCGAGCTGCACCACAAACCATGAATATCCTGTATTATTGCATTGGTACAGATGGGGACGGGGAGGCAGAGGAGAGCAGAGAGGAGACGAGCAGGAGAGACTCAGATCAAATGGAACGCTCATTCAATAGAATTATATTGGTCACGAGACAGATTCTATTTGGCATTTTTATCAAATCAAATCAAAGTTTATTGGTCTTGTACACAGATTTGCAGATATAGCAGGTGTGCGAAATGCTTGTGTTACCAGCTCCAACAGTGAAGTAGACTGTTAATACAATACAATATGTCAATACGAAACAATACACAATAATCACAAATCAAGAAATATCAGGATGAGTCAGATTACTATCCAAGCAGTAGTGTGTCAGTAATCCAATGGCAATCTGTGTGTAGGCTATATGCAGTGCCAATAGTGAAAGTCTACAAACCCCTTGCAGTCTTCACATTTTGCTGCCTTAAAATGTAAATTTAAAAAAACCTACTCCACATTTTCCAAGTGAAAGAAAATTATTTAAAAAACATTTTCCAAATAAAAAAAGTATGAAGATGACTCGATTGCATAAGTCTTCACGCCCCAGAGTACTTGGTGGAAGCACCTTTGGCAGCTGTGGTGTCAAGACAACGATGCTGATTATGCTGTGATGACAAGAAATCCGCTGACACTGTCCTTGATTATAATGTTTTTTTACATCAAAGATTACAGTATCAATTTACAGACTCCTGCAGAAGTCCGGAGAACAACTGACCCAATCTCTAATATGTTATTCTCCCCGTCCTTTGTTCAAAACATGGTATTTATATCCTATGTAACATAAGATGGGTGGTTTTTGATAGACCAATCCCTGGCCTCCAAATGTCCTCTATTCCAAGAAGCCTATGTAGTAATGCTTTCCAGATGTTTCAGCAAAGCAGAGTAAAGTTAATCTATCACACCATTTGCAAACGTCAGCAAAATCATAGACTTTCAGATACTACACAGCCAATACAGCTGTGAATCATTTTGAATAAGATTATACCAACTTTGCACAACTCTAAGGGAAACATACAGTGGGGGAAAAAAGTATTTAGTCAGCCACCAATTGTGCAAGTTCTCCCACTTAAAAAGATGAGAGAGGCCTGTAATTTTCATCATAGGTACATGTCAACTATGACAGACAAAATGAGGAAAAAAAATCCAGAAAATCACATTGAAGGATTTTTTATGAATTTATTTGCAAATTATGGTGGAAAATAAGTATTTGGTCAATAACAAAAGTTTCTCAATACTTTGTTATATACCCTTTGTTGGCAATGACACAGGTCAAACGTTTTCTGTAAGTCTTCACAAGGTTTTCACACACTGTTGCTGGTATTTTGGCCCATTCCTCCATGCAGATCTCTTCTAGAGCAGTGATGTTTTGGGGCTGTCGCTGGGCAACACGGACTTTCAACTCCCTCCAAAGATTTTCTATGGGGTTGAGATCTGGAGACTGGCTAGGCCACTCCAGGACCTTGAAATGCTTCTTACGAAGCCACTCCTTCGTTGCCCAGGCGGTGTGTTTGGGATCATTGTCATGCTGAAAGACCCAGCCACGTTTCATCTTCAATGCCCTTGCTGATGGAAGGACGTTTTCACTCAAAATCTCACGATACATGGCCCCATTCATTCTTTCCTTTACACGGATCAGTCGTCCTGGTCCCTTTGCAGAAAAACAGCCCCAAAGCATGATGTTTCCACCCCCATGCTTCACAGTAGGTATGGTGTTCTTTGGATGCAACTCAGCATTCTTTGTCCTCCAAACACGACGAGTTGAGTCTTGACCAAAAAGTTCTATTTTGGTTTCATCTGACCATATGACATTCTCCCAATCCTCTTCTGGATCATCCAAATGCACTCTAGCAAACTTCAGGCGGGCCTGGACATGTACTGGCTTAAGCAGGGGGACACGTCTGGCACTGCAGGATTTGAGTCCCTGGCGGCGTAGTGTGTTACTGATGGTAGGCTTTGTTACTTTGGTCCCAGCTCTCTGCAGGTCATTCACTAGGTCCCCCCGTGTGGTTCTGGGATTTTTGCTCACCGTTCTTGTGATCATTTTGACCCCACAGGGTGAGATCTTGCGTGGAGCCCCAGATCGAGGGAGATTATCAGTGGTCTTGTATGTCTTCCATTTCCTAATAATTGCTCCCACAGTTGATTTCTTCAAACCAAGCTGCTTACCTATTGCAGATTCAGTCTTCCCAGCCTGGTGCAGGTCTACAATTTTGTTTCTGGTGTCCTTTGACAGCTCTTTGGTCTTGGCCATAGTGGAGTTTGGAGTGTGACTGTTTGAGGTTGTGGACAGGTGTCTTTTATACTGATAACAAGTTCAAACAGGTGCCATTAATACAGGTAACGAGTGGAGGACAGAGGAGCCTCTTAAAGAAGAAGTTACAGGTCTGTGAGAGCCAGAAATCTTGCTTGTTTGTAGGTGACCAAATACTTATTTTCCACCATAATTTGCAAATAAATTCATAAAAAATCCTACAATATGATTTTCTGGATTTTTTTTCCTCAATTTGTCTGTCATAGTTGACGTGTACCTATGATGAAAATTACAGGCCTCTCGCATCTTTTCAAGTGGGAGAACTTGCACAATTGGTGGCTGACTAAATACTTTTTTCCCCCTCCATTGTTTTTGTCCAAATTGCTCAAGCTCAGTAAATTTGGTTGCGAGTCATTGATGCACAGCAATATTCAAACCTTGTCTCTGATTTTCAAGCATATTTAAATCAATACTGAGACTGGATCACTCAGGAATCCTCAATACCATTCTGGTGTGTATTTGGCATTACAATTTGTGTAATTGTCCCGCTGAAAAATAAAACTCTAGCCCAGGGTTAGGTATTCAGAAGTCTGAGGCAGGTTTTCCTCTAACGTTTTACCTGGGCGTTTGCTATTTTCATATTTATTTTGATCCAGACAAACTCCCCAGTACCTGCCGGTGACAAGCATACCCATAACATGATGCTACCACCACCATACTTGACAATACAGAGGGTTTCACTCTGTGTTGTGTTGTTTTAGATTTGACCCAAACAAGTAGTTTTTAACTACTGCCAATGTTTGTCTATGGAGATCGTATGGCTGTGTGCTCGATTTTATTCACCTGTCAGCAACAGGTCTGGCTGAAATAGCCAAATCTACTAATTTGAAGGGGTGTCCACATACTGTTATATATATAGTGTATGTCAAGAGTCCAGTACATAAATACTGTAGCCAATGGAGGGAGCACAAAGTGAACCCACGACTCCTGGCGTGAAAGGCAAACACCCTTGGCATTGCGCCAATAGGGTTTAACCCACTTGGTGGGAATTTTAATGTGGCTCAGATAACGAGGATCGCTACAGCATGTCTTGAGTATAGGCAGCAAATAAATAGAGAAATGGTATGTAGCTACAGCAGTAGATAACATGAGCTTTGTCGCAAATACGGTATACATACACTGTGTGAAAAAAACTGTATATAAACCAAAAGGTCTGTAAGGTGTAGGGCAGAGTACCTCGCAGGAAGGCGGTTGGTGTTAGCTAATGATGGCTGTTCAACCGTCTGATGGCCTGGAGACAGAAGCTGTTTTTTCAGTCTCTCAGTTCCGGCTTTGATGCTGCTATGGTAACAGAGTGAGCAGGCCTTGACACTGGTCACTGGGGTCTTTCGTGATCTTCATTGCCTTCCTTTGACGCTGAGTATTGTAGATGTCCTGGAGGGCAGGCAGTGTACCTCTGAAGAGCCATGCAGATGAGGGCGGTGCTGTTGCCGTACCAGGTGGTGGTGCAGCCTGACAGAATGCTCTCAACGGTGCATCTATAGAAGTTTGTGAGGATCTTAGGGGCCATGACGAATTTCTTCAGCTGCCTGAAGATCCATTGTGGCTGGAGATTTTAACAGAATGAATCTGAAGACTGTTTTACCAAAACTTCACCAACACATCAAATTTTTACGCAGACCAGACCTACAGTGAAGAAAAAAGGATTTGATCCCCTGCTGATTTTGTATGGTTGCCCACTGACAAAGACATGATCAGTCTATAATTCTAATGGTAGGTTTATTTGAACAGTGAGAGACAGAATAACAACACAAAAATCCAGAAAAACGCATGTGAAAAATGTTACAAATTAATTTGCATTTTAATGAGGGAAATAAGTATATGACCCCTCTGCAAAACATGACTTAGTACTTGGTGCCAAAACCCTTGTTGGCAATTACAGAGGTCAGACGTTTCTTGTAGTTGGCCACCAGGTTTATACACATCTCAGGAGGGATTTTGTCCCACTCCTCTTTGCAGATATTCTCCAAGTCATTAAGGTTTTGAGGCTGACGTTTGGCAACTCAAACCTTCAGCTCCCTCCACAGATGTTCTATGGGATTAAGGTCTGGAGACTGGCTAGGCCACTCCAGGACCTTAATGTGCTTCTTCTTGAGCCACTCCTTTGTTGCCTTGGCCGTGTGTTTTGGGTCATTGTCATGCTGGAATACCCATCCCGACCCATTTTCAATGCCCTGGCTGAGGGAAGGAGGTTCTCACCCAAGATTTGACGGTACATGGCCCCGTCCATCGTCCCTTTGATGCGGTGAAGTTGTCCTGTCCCCTTAGCAGAAAAACACCCCCAAAGCATAATGTTTCCACCTCCATGTTTGACGGTGGGGATGGTGTTCTTGCGGTCATAGGCAGCATTCCTCCTCCTCCAAACACGGCGAGTTGAGTTGATGGCAAAGAGCTCAATTTTGGTCTCATCTGACCACAACACTTTCACCCAGTTCTCCTCTGAATCATTCAGATGTTCATTGGCAAACTTCAGATGGGCCTGTATATGTGCTTTCTTGAGCAGGGGGACCTTGTGGGCGCTGCAGGATTTCAGTCCTTCACGGTGTAGTGTGTAACCAATTGTTTTCTTGGTGACTATGGTCCCAGCTGCCTTGAGATCATTGACAAGATCCTCCTGTGTAGTTCTGGGCTGATTCCTCACCGTTCTCATGATCATTGCAACTCCACGAGGTGAGATCTTGCATGAAGCCCCAGGCCGAGGGAGATTGAAAGTTATTTTGTGTTTCTTCCATTTGCGAATAATCGCACCAACTGTTGTCACCTTCTCACCAAGCTGCTTGGCGATGGTCTTGTAGCGCATTCCAGCCTTGTATAGGTCTACAATCTTGTCCCTGACATCCTTGGAGAGCTCTTTGGTCTTGGCCATGGTGGAGAGTTTGGAATCTGATTGATTGATTGCTTCTGTGGACAGGTGTCTTTTATACAGGTAACAAGCTGAGATTAGGAGCACTCCCTTTAAGAATATGCTCCTAATCTCAGCTCGTTACCTGTATAAAAGACAGCTGGGAGCCATAAATCTTTCTGATTGAGAGGGGGTCAAATACTTATTTCCCTCATTAAAATGCAAATCAATTTATAACATTTTTTACATGCGTTTTTCTTGATTTTTGTGTTGCTATTCTGTCTCTCACTGTTCAAATAAACCTACCATTAAAATTATAGACTGATCATGTCTTTGTCAGTGGGCAAACGTACAAAATCAGCAGGGGATCAAATACTTTTTTCCCTCACTGTAGGATCACTGCTACTCTCCCTTCTGGGACGGCTACAAAGCCCTCCCCCGCCCCCCTTTCGGCAAATTGGATCACTCCTCCATCCTCCTCCTTTCCACCTACAGTATAGGCAGAAGCTGAAGCAGGAAGTGCCCGTGACTAGAACTGTTCAACGCTGGTCAGACCAATCGGAATCTATGCTCCAGCAAAGTTTTGTCTTCCATGGATTAGGAAATGTTCCGGGTCGCTTCCGAGAATAACATAGACGAATACAATGACTCTGTCACTGTGTTCATCAGAAAGTGCATAGAGGATGTTGTCCCAACAGTGAAGATTCGAAAACATTCCCCAACCAACAAACGTGGATTGATGGCAGTATTCGCGCTAAACTGAAAGCGTGAACCACCGCATTTAACCACAGTAAGGAGACCGGGAACATGGACGAGTATAAACAGACCAGCCACGACCTCCGCAAGGCAATCAAAGAGGCAAAACATCTGGGTAGAGATAAAAGTGGAGTCGCAATTCAACGGCTCAGACACGAGGCGCATGTGGCAGGGACTTTAAACAATCACAGATTATAAAGGGAAAACCAGATGTGCCGCGGACACCAACGCAACGCCTCTCTCCCAGACAAGCTGGACACCTTCTGATCCCACTTCGAGGCAGAGAAGCCCGAGCCGCTGACGGGCCCCCGCAGCTCACGATCTCCGTGGCATTGCTGCCATTTTGCCATTTTAAGGGAACCAAAGCCACAATGGATTTATACAACTAAAAGATGGTGGACTCAGGGATAATTTCCCCTCATTCTTATAATGTTCTCCTTCTCTATT